>NW_005841857.1:5135181-5144944 GCF_000455745.1 Alligator sinensis
TTTCCTGCTTATGCAGGGGGTCGGACTCGATGATCTATTGAGGTCCCTTCCGACCCTAACATCTATGAATCTATGAATCCTTTGTAGGCCTTTCTTTTTTAGCCTCAGGAGGTCTGCTAGATCCCTGGAGAGCCAGGGGGGCTGCTGTGCCTTCTTGCTGCCTTTCCTCCAAGATGGAATAGAATTAGCTTGTGCATTGAGGATTGCTCCCTTGAGGAGCAACCACTCTTCCTGGACTCCCCTCCCCCTGGTGTCATGTTCCCTTAGGGCCTCACTGACAAGCCTCCGGTGCTTGTCAAAGTCAGCTTTCCTGAAGTCAAGGACTTCAGTGTTGCTGACTGACTTGCCAGCTTTACAGCAGATGGTAAAGGTGATCAGCTCGTGTTCTCTGTCATCCAATTTCCCATCGATCACTAGGTCACCGATTAGGTCATCCCCAGTAGTCCATACCAGGTTGAGCAGTACTTTGGATCACAACATTGGACTTGGCTTGCTGAATCTGAACAGAGCCCAAGCACTGCTCTGCTATTAGCTCTCTAGGCTCACAGATATTCAATGGAGCAGCCCCTTGTGGGATCTGGGACTCTGCAGAGCCTACACTCCTAAACTAATGCTGGTTTCACTATACTCTCCTGGTCAGTTTGGCAGGAACTGACAAAAACACCTGAATCTGTTCAATCTAAGCATTTTACCAATGGTTTATAGCACATTGGGTCTCATGATTTGGGTACCACAATTGTATTCTTGCATTTTCCATCAATATACTTATTGCCATATATGATCTTGAAGCTTGTCCTTTTTGAACAGCAACATTTGAAATACAACATATTATTACCACCATATTGTCTACAACATTGTCTGGTCTGTGGCAGCAATACTTCTCTCCTACTTCTAGCCCATGCTTCTTGCAGAATGCCCAGTGCACAATGCTGTCAAATTTGTCATGTTTTATATCATGCTCTTGCCAAATTGGGAATGTACATTATGACTGATAGTTTCTGGGGCCTAGCCACACAGCCAACACTCTATCCAAAGTAGATATTTCCAGCCATCTATCTACTTTCACCATATCTTGTGTGAATGGCCTGTTCTTAGAATTACAATTTCATTTTCTCTTTTTAATCTTTCTTTGACAAGCCAGTTTTAATTTGCCACTTTCTTTTCAGAGTTGTTCCAAAAAAGGGCTTTGTGCAGTTTGTCTGGGTTGTTATCATTATTATGCATTTCTATCCATGTGTGCCTTGTTGTCTGTCCAGTGACTCTGTTACTAGGAGTATATTCCTCGTTTAATTTTGGAATGTGGCCCCAAATCAAGTCAGCCTGTCTTCTGTGTCTCATATTGCTTGATATCCACAACATCCTTCACTTCTCTCAGCCCCCTAAAATTTGTCCACACCTGAGTTCATGTTCTTTACCTTATTCGGTGCTAACCTCCTCCTGGTCCTTCTGGCATGACAGAAGGGAGTGCTACTATGCTGAGCCATCTACCTTGCTGTGCCATGCCCAAAATCATGCTCTAGGAGTCTCCCCTGGGTGCCTATGTCTGGCTTTCCCCCTTCCTGGAGCCTCCCACAAGCCTGGGGTAATGTTGCCACCATCCAGGCATTGGTTTCTGTTACGGCTCTGTGTAGCCCAGGGTACACATAGCCAGACAACCTTGGGGGTGCTTTGCCCATTAGTAATATTTCTGGGTGCTCCTTGTAGCCTGAAGCCTCCCAGGATAAACTCAGGTAGTCAAGAAATATCCAAGTTCTCTCTCCCCTCAGGAATTCACAGCCAGGAATGCTGAGCCAGATACCTTTTTATTGAGGAGGACAGAATGGGTGAGTGGTAGGACAAGGGAAGTTTAAGAGAAAACCAAAACATCTTGAGCAATACAGAATAAATTAATCCTCTTGAGCAGTACAAATAAATTTCATCAAGTGTGGGTTTGGAGACTCTCTTAATACATATCTAAAATTACTTAATCCTAATCTACTGGTTAAATTTCCAAATCTACTCACAGTAAAATCATCCAGAAAGACTCTCTCAGTCTCTCTGGAGGCCCAAGCATGTGTGTGTCGCAAAAGGACTGCCACAAGAAGAGAAAGAGAGAAAGCTCCCCTCCCCTCAGGAATTTTTGCAGCCCAGTTGCCTAGGCTACCAGGTTGACCAAAACCAGACAGAGAGAAAGTCAGAGGTGGGGCTGGAATGTCCTCTTCCAAGGAAACAGAGAGGGATTTCTTCACACTGCTCCTGTCAATCTCCTTAAGATCAGTCATTGTTAATTCACTACAACACCAGACCACCATATAACTTAGCACATGTTCATTGCCTTGACTGTATTTTCTGTGTTGTCAAGAATTTTACTAATATCAAAAAATATGATTTTTCCAAAGTTTCCTTCATTTATTTGTCACAACCCTGTTCCTTCTGAAGAGCTGCTAAATATTTAAAATTTCTAAAGCAATTGATGTTTTCTGCTGGCTTGTTATGTGTATCTATTCCCTCAGACAGTTGTGCTGTTCCTTTTAGAATCTTAAGATAGGCTCACTTAATTAACCCAAAAGCCATTCCTATATCTTTAAAAAAATTCTATGATTTTTAATCATTTAATAATATGAATTATTTTTAAAAGCCTTATTCTTAGTCCCTCCATTTACGTAATGATGATGATGATGATGACTGTACTGTAACTCTCTTTCCTCTTGTCTGCCTTTCATCTTTATGAGAGAGAAATGGGTGTTGAAAATGCTTTTACAGGTGTGTTTAAACAATATAACAGTGGTTCTCAACCTTTTAAGACCTAGACCACACCTCAAAAATGCCATCTCTTAGCTTTGACTCATTTTTAACTACAGGAACAAATCTTGTATTGCAAAGAACCACAGAAGGACCACAGCAGGTCAAAATGTTTTGACATTATGGATTCCTATTTCAAACATGTGAGTTTATTTTGTGAATTGTGTGCAAATCTAACAATGCTAATATTGTCCTTTATCTCACCCAACACTTAAAAGTATCTCATACTTAAAAGTATCCCAGAGTGGTGCAACACCATAGTTGAGAATCACTCAGTAGAAGTGTGGCTGATGCAGGTTTAGCACAAACAAAGCTTCTGTTGTTTTTTGTGGGATTACACCTGCACATGGACTACAGGATTATACTTTTCCTAAAGAGTTATTTTTCATGAGTTTTAGAAAATTAAAACATGTTGCAGTTTTATCACAAACATATCATTATATTCTACAGTTGTTAAAGGGATTTCAGTGTCTTTATGGATGGCTGGGACATGGAATAAACTCCCTGTTCTTATTCCTACCTAAATTCCATGTCTAACACCTTGTGTTCCCTGCCTTAAACAGAGATTTTGTATCCATGCCATTCATTCACATTGAGAGTATATTTACACTGACATTTAGGGTTGACTTTGAGGCTTGCCCTCAGCCATCCAACACCACATGCACTTTTTCTTTTTGTCCATATCTTATATAAGGAAAACTCATTTTTCCTTCCTTTTCTGTGAGCAGAGCTCTTCTAAAAATCAGCCGGCAATCTGCTTGTCTCCCTTTGTGTGCTTGACCCAGATTATACAGAAAGTGGAGTGTAAAAGGACCAGAAGTCAGGGGACTTGTGGGATTGCTGAATCTCTGTGTATGTGCTGTGAGTGAATTCTAAACACACCGCAATGTGCTCACTCCACAGATTGGTCCTGGAGGAAGCTCCACCTTAGACTGTGAGACTGAGCTGTGCTTTGAGGGTAAGGTTGGACTGCTACTTGAAGTCAAGCAAACTACTCCGGTACTAATAGTGTTGACAAAACCTGAGAATCTCCAGAGTTATCCATCATCCCTTCCGTCTCTATAGGTATCTGTAGAAAGACCATTTTTCCATGGAGATGGGACTGTAGTTCAGGGTCAATCAAAATCAGTTACCTTGAACTGAAGCCTTGATAACTTACAGTGAGGTTCTCTCAAGGATATGACAAAAATGTCACAACCCAATTAAATTGTGCCCATGCCACTGAGCAAGAGATACCATTCAAATCATCCTCATTTTGACGATTAAGGGTTAAAATACATCCCTGCCAAAAATTCCTTGAAACAAAATGCGGCCGGAGTACTGTAGATAATTGGTCAGCTGAAATAAAATGCTAGGGGAAACTATATATAATTGGTCCAAAAATAAGCGTAAGCTCCTCACACGTAGCACACACATAACAGGTAGAGAAACCTAACCAACTACCTTGTAACTTGAGGAGACAAAGAGCTGCCACCTGCCAAAAATTAAAGATTCCATATAACGGTTCACCATTGGATATTCCTGTAAAACACCTCTGCCTATAAATAGTTTAACGGTTTCCGCCCAAGGCGGAGAGCTCTGGGGATCTCACAGGAAACACCTGTACTTGTCACCAGAGAATTGGGAAATTGATCAATTCCCAATCAATCACCCCGTCAGCGTAAAATACTGACGTAGAAAGTCTTGCAAGCGCGACCGTTTGTTCCCGGCGCCACGTCCGTCATTATCTCGTCGTAACCTAACTGCGTGCGTGTACTCGACTCTGTAACCAAAGTTATATGCGTATACTCAACTCTGTAACCGAAGCGGTAACGGAACAAAGGCTCGCCTGTGTCGTCCATCACTATCTAGGCGACGTAAGTAAACAATGTGAGAGTCAAGCGGCTGCCGGCGGCTGCTCTGATTCACGACAAAAAACACCTTACCCAAGCCATACAATTGTCTGGAATGCAGCATACTAAGCTAGATACCTGTAAGTGGACTCTATTTCCCTCTGTGCACCTAAATATCAGGGGTCTTGCCACACAACTGGCATTTTGAAACTTATACAGAGGTGGGAATTCTAATTCTCCTGCAAAGTGGATGGTGAAGTTTGTCCTCCTGCTAAACACAAATAAATATGATGTTATAGGGATGACAGAGACCTGGTGGGACTCCACCCATGACTGGGCCACAGGTATAGATGGCTATACCCTGTACAGGAGAGATTATGTGGACAAAAGGGGCAGGGGTGTAGCTCTCTATGTCAAGGAAAGCTACACAACCCTGCAAGCTGACATTGGCACCCAGGGTGGATGACTGGAGACCCTCTGGATGAAAATCCATGGGGAACACAGCACAGGGGACACAATGGTGGGAGTCTATTACAGACCTCCTACCCAGGATCAAGACCTTGACCAGGAGTTCACCAGGGAATTGCCCAAGGCCACACACTCCTGGTCCATGATTGTCATGGGAGACTTTAACTACCCGGGCATCTTGTGGGAAGAGCACTCGGCCAAATCTGAATGGTCACAAAGTTTTCTCATGTGTGTGGATGACCTCTATCTGATGCAAGAAGTCTACAGGCCAACAAGAGTTAAAGCACTGCTTGACCTGGTACTGGCAATGGGGGATGACCTTATCAGTGACCTAAAAATAGAAGTGAAGCTGGGTGACAGTGACCAGGAGCTGATCACCTTCACCATCTGCCACAAAGCTGGTAAGTCAATCAGCAATATAGAAGTCCTTGACTTTAGGAAATCTGACTTTCACAAGATCAGGAGTCTTGTCAGTGAGGCCCTAAAGGGCCTCAGCCCAAAGGGGAGGGGAGTTCAGGATGAGTGGTTGCTCCTCAAGGGAGCAATCTCCAGTGCGCAAGCAAAGTCTATCCCATATCATAGAAAAGGCAGCAAAAGGGCCTTTACAAGCTCCCTTGGCTCTACAGGGAACTAGCAGACCTCCTGCATCTAAAAAGAAAGGTCTGCAAAGGATGGAGGATGGGATCCACCTCCAAGGAGAAATATTCTGCACTGGTTTGGACCTGCAGAGACCAAACCAGGAAAGACAAGGCTGCAACTGAACTCCAACTGGCTACAAGTATTAAGGACAATAAGAAGTCCTTTTTTAATTTGTGGGGAGCCAGAGGAAAAGCAAGGGCAACACTGGACCCTTTCTAAACCAGATGGGACATCTGACAACCAATGCCCATCAAGAAGCCAACTTGCTAAATGGGTACTTTGCATCCGTCTTTCACCAGTCCCAAGGGACGTCACTGCCCATTATGAGACAGGAAGGCCTGGGTGAGGGAGATTCCTTACCCTGCATCAGTGCTAACCTCATGATAGGAACACCTTGATAGGCTGGATACCTTTAAGGCAGCCAGCCCTGACAGCTTACACCCCAGGGTACTCAAGGAGCTGGCAAGCATCATAGCCCAGCTTCTGGCACAGATCTTCAAGAACTCATGGCGCTTTGGTGAAGTGCCCAATGATTGGTAGGAGGCCAGTGTAGTTCCTATCCTCAAGAAGGGGAGGAAAGTGGATCCATCAAACTACAGGCTCCACAATCCTCTGGCTGGGGAATTGGCTATGTGGTCAGACCCAGAGAGTGGTGGTTGATGGAAGTCAATTATCGTGGTGCCCTGTGACCAGTGGGATCCCTTGAGGCTCTGTCCTTTTTCCTATATTGTTCAATATCTTCATTAATGATGTGGACATTAGCATCAGAAGCAGACTGGCCAAGTTCACCGACGACACCAAACTTTGAGGTAAAGCGTCCACACCTGAGGGCAGGAGCGCAATCCAGGTTGACTTCAACAGGCTCAAGAAATGGGCAGAACCTGATGACATTTACCACTGAAAAATGCAAGGTTCTCCATCTTGGGAGGAAAAACCCGCAACATGCTTATAGGCTTGGCAGTACTACACTGGCTAACACTTTGGATGAAAGGGATTTGGGGGTCATGATTGACCACGAGATGAACATGAGCCTTCAATGTGATGTTGCAGCTAGTAAGGCAATCAAAACACTGACTTACATCCATATATGCTTCTCTAGAAAATCCCAAGACGTCATTCTCCTGTTTTACACAGTCCTGGTGAGGCCACAGCTGAAGTACTACATTCAGTTTTGAGCTCCACAATTCAAAAAGGATGTGGAGAAGTTTGAGAGAGTGCAGAGGAGAGCCACATGCATAATAAGAGGTCAGGAAAACAGACCTTATGAGAGAAACTGAGAGCTATAGCTTCAGCCTGGAAAAGTGCAAGCTCAGGGGTGATCTGGTGGCCACCTATAAGTTTATCGGGGTGGTCATCAGGATCTGCGGGAATGTCTGTTCACCAGAACACCCCAAGGGATGTCAATATCGAATGGTCACAAACTCCTCCGTGACCGTTTCGGGCTGGACGTAAGGAAAAACTTCTTTACTGTCCAAGCCCCCAAGGTTTGAAATAGACTGCCGCTGGAGGTAGTTCAGTCACCTGCCTTGAATGCCTTCAAGAGACATTTGGATGTCTATCTTGCTAGGATCCTATGACTCCTGCTAACTTCCTGCCCTTTGGGCAGGGGGCTGGACTCGATGATCTTCCGAGGTCCCTTCCAGCCCTAATGTTTATGAATCTATGAATCTATGCAGACTAAGCATGTGCAGGAGGCTCCATACTGACTGGGCAGTTATATGAATATGTATAGTCACCCATTCTGGATGCATACCCATGAATAAGTCCTGAAAATGTAGGCAGACAAAAAAACATCAAGAGTAGTTGTTAGACTTGAAAAGAGTGACCTCCCATATTTTAGTCTTAATAGCCGAGTGATTTATGGTACTGAGTCAGGGAGCCATAGACCCAGCTACTAGCCACTCCTCACCCCCCTTGTTCAGAAAATATTTGAATCTGCATCTCTGATTTCTCAGCATGATGCCCTAACCACCAAGCCACAGATTAGGCATTAGCCAGTCATTCTGTGTTGCTCCTTTCAATTTTGCCTCCTGGATAGCCAAGCAAGAGGTCAGGAGACAGACACCAAACTAGAGGGTTTGTGGCATGGTGGGATGGCTGCTGCCCCTAGAAAGGACCAGACCTTTGGTTCCAGTGTTGACCCTGGCTTCTTAACTGAGCAGAAATTTCCCTACCATCCATCCACTAGCTATTAGATGCAAAAAGAAATGCTTAGCACAAAAAGGAAGGCTAAAAAGGGGTCCAGATAATCAGTGTGTTGGGAGGTCTATGTTCAAATCACTCTGAGTGAAAAGGAATCCTCCAATCCTCCAGCTTCCCACGTGAGTGCCTTACCCTTCACCCCCTGATCACTTTCCTGGGATGTACAGTTAGGTGTTCAGGGGTATAGAGGGCAGTGTTTAACCCTACTGTGCACTCTCAGTCCATGTGTACAGACCTATGTATCCACAGTAAAAGCCACAGCTGAAAACATCCAGAGAGATGGCTAGAAAACTGCCCTATAGAGCCACAGCCAGAAATGGAGTTATGCCTTTGGTGTGCACTAAGGTTGGTTCTGTGCAGTGATGTCCTCCACTTTTAAATCATACAAACCATGGACACGTTTGCCTAAGGTTTCCTAAATGATTTCCATGGCATTGCCCTATGGCAGGGCTGGCAGAGGACCCCAGCTGCTCTGACTCCTGGCCATGAGCAATGGAAAATGTGCTTTCTATTTTCAGATGTGTATAGATGAATAACATCAGTTGTTTCTGTATCAATTCTGGTTCTGCACAAGTATGCAATGGTAATGTACTTTAAAAAATCAAATTAAATAACTCTGTGTTATAATCACAACAAAATTCTCTCCAGTTTGTTCAGGTATCTAAGTAAGACTTATGATTGTGCAAATGAAAATCTGTAATGAGAATGTGGTAGACTTGTACCATATCCTAATCTCCTCTTAATCATTATCTTTAGAAGGGATTCATTTGGTGCCACTTTCTGTTCTCATTACAATCTTTGTTATGAGTTCGCATAAGAATTTTAATGACCAGTACAGTCTGTTCAAAACCATAAACTCCTAATGGACTTAGGAGTCCTAGAGATATAAAGAGGTAGCAGCAAGAATGGGAAAAGCAGAAAGCTAAGCACTTTAAAGGTAAATGTCAGCTGAAAGGAGGGGCACGTGGCAGGGGACTGGAAGTCAGAAGACTTGGGTTTCATTGAATGCAACACTATGTGGCCATAGGCAAGTCATTCCAGCAAGTGTTGTCAAATGTTAACTACAGAGAGGAAGTTGGCCGTGTTAGTCTGAAGTCAGGCAGAAGGCAACATAGTGGCACTTTGAAGATTAACTTGGTTGGAAAGGCATACGTTTTTATAGGCAACAGCCTACTTCAGATTCTGTGAAAAAACTTTCAGAGAGCAGAAGTACCGAATAGAAAGAACAAAACAATTTAATAATAACAAGTGATTTATGTCATGACCCAAAAGGCATGATTGTGTGTGTGCTTCAGCACCAGAATTATCCCCGCCAAGTTGCAGAGCATTGCACGGGAGAGTTTCCTGTAGCAAGAGGAAACCCTGGTGCAGGGACCAGTTTCCCGACTTTTCTGCAGCTTCTTTTGCAGAGTGCATTGCTCATGTTGCGATAGGAATGCACGGTACAAAAGAGTTCCCGCCACCGGTATGCAAATTTGTTCCCCATGATTGACTAGAGAGGCTTGAGCAGTTTCCACCCAAGCCAAAGAGGACTCCACATCCATCTCGTGAGGACTCTGGGTACACGGCAGGGTAATAGAAACCCCGTGTGAGATCCAGAGGAGCTTCGCGGCCTGATCCACCGCCCACCTCTTCCCGTCTTCGAGCGTGACTTTTATAAGACGTATTTACGATTTCTATTTTGGTGGCTCGTTCACCCAGAGCATCCGGAGCTCTGCACCATGGAGCCTAGCAACCTCCATGAGACCGTCTGTGTTGTCTGTCTGTAACTGCAACTCAAGCAAGTTTTCCAGCCTGCACCACTGCCATCTCGGTGTAAGTAAACAATCTTTAAAACTACC
>NW_005841857.1:5145143-5145571 GCF_000455745.1 Alligator sinensis
CTTTTCGCTGAGGAAAGAAGAGGGAACTTCCGAGGACGAAGCCCTTGGAGGGGGAGAGGTGTATCTTCACCCCGCGGTGTTCGGGTGTATCATGGGCGATGAGCGGGTCTTGTTCAAGCCCCTCGATACAGTGCCCATCGCCAAATTCGACCCGGTGGGCGCAGTGAGCCCGGATCTAGCTCAGAAGTGTGCCCGTTGCCCGAGGTGCGCCCAAGAAATTAAAGAACCAGCACAGGTCGACTGGTTTTCCCCCGGCATGATGGTGCCGAGATTGAGGGATCGCGGGCGTCTGTCCGAGCTTCGTGAAGACCTGGAGACGGAGGAGCGCCCCGTGAAAGAAAGAGTGGCCCCACGGGACAACAAGGGGGGAAAAGTGAGTGCAGCTTTCTAAACTGTGACTGACTTAATGAACTAGGGTTTAAGTTTGA
>NW_005841857.1:5147565-5166944 GCF_000455745.1 Alligator sinensis
TTTCCGCCCAAGCCGAAGAGGACTCCACATCCATCTCGTGGGGACTCTGGGTACATGGCAGGGTAATAGAAACCCTGTGTGAGATCCAGAGGAGCTTGGCGGCCTGATCCACCGCCCACCTCTTCCCGTCTTCGAGCGCGACTTTTATAAGACGTATTTACGATTTCTATTTTGGTGGCTCGTTCACCCAGAGCATCCGGAGCTCTGCACCGTGGAGCCTAGCAACCTCCAAGAGACCGTCTGTGTTGTTTGTCTGTAACTGCAACTTAATCAAGCTTTCCAGCCTACACCACTGCCATCTCGGTGTAAGTAAACAATCTTTAAAACTACCGATACGCGTCTGTGCCTAATTCCAGCTCGACGGCCTTCCCTCTCCAACCCGGCGTGCCCGGGCTGCTGGCCACAGCCCATGTGCAGCACGAAAAAGGGCTCGGGTCGCTCCCGGCCCGCACAATTTAATAAAAAATGGACTGAATTTTCAGAGGTATAGCCCCTATAATGCCCACTAAAACCAATGTACATGACTTCTCTGTACCTACATATTGCTGACACTTTTCCTTCAGAAGGATTTTTCAGTGAAAAGTAGCATTAATTCATAACATTGGGAATTTCAACAGAAAAATCAGAAAAAAACAACTTGTTGGGATGGTGGATGAAATGGGTTACTGAGAAACCAAAATTTGGGGCACTTTTTAAATTCTTATTTTAGCAGAAAACACATCTCTATATCTTTCAGCAAAGAGAAGAAAATAAAAATAAATACAAAAAAAAGGCATTCAGATTTTGAACAAAAGCCAAAAAACGTGTGCAGAAAAAAATATGGGAAAACAATTTTTATTGGTGTTTAAACAGTTTTTTGGAAATGAAAAATAATATTTTCCGGATGCTCTATGCATATCTGAAAATCAGAAGGGAATGAATACCTACCCCACACAGATGGGATTTATGAGTGTAGTTCAGAACTATTTATAAATGTTTTGACAGCCACAAGGTTCTACATATGTGAAAATAATAATAATAATATTTAATAAGAATAAGATGCTACTTTGGATGTGTTAAACGATGAATTAGAATGTGGACCAATTAGCTTCTAATTACCAATGGCTATCTGCTTTATTATTTTTCTCTGTTTTCCTTGTTTGTATGTCTCTAGGGTATAGACAAAACTAATGGTTTTACTCAATTTAACCTAAAAAAAGTCCCAAATTCAAAAACAAACACATTTGATGCTAATTTAATTTAGGTTTTCTACATACTTTCTTCTCTGAGCGGTACAGAGATTCTCTACATTAACTCTGGTATCACACAAGGATATTCCTTCTTAAGAACCTTAAACAAAACAAAAAAAAGTACAGATGTGGGGAACGTGAATGTGAAGGAGGTAGTCTCCATAGCAACAATAACCAGGCCAAAGCTCCCAGAACACCCTCTCTCCTATAAACATGCATGTCTGCTTAGCAATTCAGATCATGCAGATTGTGGAAGTTGAGATGGGGAATTTGATTGGAATTTATTGTAGTAGGTGAAGAAGAGCAAGAGGTAGCAAAGACCATTTCCTTTGTCCAGCTTAACATTTCTATCAAGTTGGATGAGTTGATTACACTACTGGATAGGTCTTACAACTGGAAAATGCATCATTTTTCAAGTTTCCTTGACATCAGCTCCACTTAGGAATCAGTCTTAGATTGTGATCTAGAAACTAGGAAATGAAGACATATCTGTTTTTTAAACAGTGATAGGGACATGGTTAAATGTGGTGACTGACTGTTTTTTCAAAGTAGGCTAGGGGACTAAGCACTCTGATTCCATTAACATTAATGAAAGATACGTGCCTCAACCCTCTAAAGATATTGTGAAAGGTGTAAATGGCAAGTCGATAAGACATGTCCCAAATTTGAATTGATAAAACATCGTTCTCATACTTCAAGCATTTTCAATGATTGGATTGACAGAGGATATAGAATATATGTAGGATCATAGGAAAGTATATCTGTATGCTGGACTTTTTCCAAACTGTCTTTCTTGAAGTGTGAGGCCCAGTGCTGTAGGTGAGGCCTCGTTAGCACTGATTAGACTGGGAAAAAAATACTCCCCTTGACTTGTAAGTGAATGTCCTGTTAATACAACTCAGGATACTGTTGGCATTTTTGCAACAAGATCACACTGTTGACTCATATTCAGTGTAGGGTCTACTGTAACCCTCAGATACATCTCTGGAGTACTTCAGCCTTGTCAATCCAATTGCCTTCTATGATTAGATGCCTGGTTCTGAGGACATGGGGAGACTCGTAGATGTGGTGTACCTTGATTTTAGCAAGGCTTTTGTTACCATCTCCCACAACATTCTCCCAGGCTAAGGGAGCTAAGGAAGTATGGGTTGGATGAATGGACTATAAGGTGGATAGAAAACTGTCTGGAGCATCGGGCTCAGAGAGTAGTAATCAATGGTTTGATGTCTACTTAGCTACCGGTATCAAGTTGAGTGCCCTGGGGGTCAGTCCTGCAGCTGGTTTCGTTCAATATCTTCATCAGTGACCTGGAAGCTACCATAGAGTGCACCCTCAGCAAGTTTGTAGATGACACCAAGCTGGGGGGAAGGAGTAGATACGATAGAGGGTAGGGCTAAGATTCAGAATAATTTAGACAAATTGGAGGACTGGGCCAAAATAAATCTCATGAGGTTCAACAAGGACAAATGAAAGTTCTGCATTTAGGATGGAACAATCCCATGCACCGGGACAGGCTGGAGCTGACTGGCTGGGCAGAAGGTCTGCAGAAAAGGACCTGAAGGTTAAAGTGGACAATAAGCTGAATAGGAGCCATCAGTGTGCCCTTGTTGCCAAGGAATCCAATGACATGCTGGGCTTCATTGGTAGGAGCGCTGCCAGCAGGTCAAGGGAAGTGATTATTCCCCTCTATTCAGTGCTGGTGAGGCCACATCTGGAGTACTGTGTTCAGTTATGTGCCCCAACTACAGAAAGGGTGTGGACAAATTAGGGAGAGTCCAGCAGAGGGCAACGGAAATGTGAAAGGGCTGGGGGACATGACTTCTGAGGAGAGGCTGAGGGAACTGGGCTTATTTACTCTGCAGAAGAGAAGAACTAGAGGTAATTTAATAGCAACCTTCAACTACCTGAAGTAGGGTTCCAAAATGATGAAGCTGGGCTGTTCTCAGTGGTGACAGGTGGCAGAACAAGCAGCAATGGTCTAAAGTGGCAGCAAGGGAAGTTTAGGTTAGATATTCAAAATAATTTTCTCACTCGGAGGCTAGTAAAACACTAGAACAGGTTACTCAGAGAGGTGGTGCAATCTCCATCCTTGGAGATTCTTAAGACCTGGCAGGACAAAGCTTTGACTGGGATGATCTAGTTGGGGGTGTTCCTGTTTTGAGCAGTGGGTTGGACTAGATGTGATCTCCTGAGGTACCTTCCAGCTGTCATTTTCTATGATTCTATGAGTCTATGCCAAATGAGTATAAGCCTTATTCCAAAAATATGCTACAACTAGATCAAGGCAAATAATGCACCATGAATAATGTATTCATTTTGTTTTGTCTCATTCTGAGTCAGAGATGGTTAATTTAAATATTTGAACACATATCTGAGGGGATTATTTCCTAATACACACCCTTTTCCATTATGGCTTAACCCACCCTTACAAATTTGTTAAAGACTCATCACATAGATGAGACTCAACACAGACTCATCACAGACTCAAGCTCATGCATGATCAGAGGACAAGAGAACAAGTCATATGAGGAAAGGCTGAGAGGCATGGGACTCTTCAGCTTGGAGAAGTGAAGGTTCAGTGGGAACTTGGTGGCAGCCTATAAGGGGTGTGCATCAGGAACTGGAAGAATGTCTGTTCACCAGGGCACCCCAAGGGAAGACAAGGTCTAATGGTCACAAACTCCAGGAAGACCAGTTTTGGTTGCACATAAGAAAAAAAAAACTTCTTTACCACCTGAGTCCCCAGAGTATGGAATAGACTCCCCCCAGAAGTGGTGCAAGCACCTACTCTGGACACCTTTAAAACATCCTTGGATGCTTATCTTGCTTGGATCATATGACCCCAGCAGACTTCCTGCCCTTGGAGCAGGCGGCTGGACCCGATGATCCTGTGAGGTCCCTTCCAGCCCTAATGTCTATGAATTCTATGAAATAGGAGGACTCATCCTCATCTGCAGTAGGCGGGCTCAATTTCTGTGTGTCCTCAAGAGCTGTCTTTCCTTAGTTCCTATTGGACCATGCCACACATACAGCAGGAAGTTTTTCATCTATTTCAGAGACCTGCAGGGAAGCAGGAACAGTTTGCTCAACATTGCTTATGTCTGAGCCATTGACCATGACTCCTGATCTTGCCTCACATCTTATATTCAGCCAAGACATTAAGGCCTTTCCAAAAGGCTGGTCATTTTTTGAAGAAGTTTAAGAACAGGGATGTTTATTTGGTCCATACAACCAATACTTTGAGTCGATATCAGACTCTCTGAAGTAAGTCACACAGGATGCAATGTATGTAATCGTGGTCAAGTCTCCACTTAGCTCAATTTATTCCACCACATAAATTTTTCATAGTGAGGATCAGGTCTGGGATAATAGAGAAGCTAAAGGTCAGGATGGCGTGTGCATGTAGAGCTCCACATGGAGCCTTGTTCAGGGCATACTCATTTCTAAATGGTTTTCAGATGTGGTGGCAGTGTTGCCAACTCTTGAAACATTGTATCACAACCCTCACTATACGTGCTATTTTTCTAAAAATTTATCTGCTTCCAGAAGATAAATGCTTATATGAAAAAATTAGTTTTTAGTTTAAAATAAAGCTAGTTTCTAGCCTTTACGTTCCAAAGAAAAGCTTGAAAATGTGAACACAGAAGTACCACAACCATAAGGTATAGAAAAAAACACACACACAAAAAAAACCTCTTAAATTTTATTTAAAAAAAAACATTGATTTTCAAACTGATTTCATGAGACTGGGGACTGATTCATGCTTTTAGAATGGTTGGTGTGAGCAATGCTTTTGCAAGTCCTTGAAAATTTCAGGGGTGGAGACCTTAAACATTTAAGATCTCAACTGGATATTGATCCTCACACAAAAACGAGAAGTTAAACAGAATGCGACTACATATGAAATGCGAACAGTTTGATCCCTTAAGGTGCACTTATGACTTAATTTAGTGTCTAGTTTATGATATGGAGGTAAGGAATTATTTTTGAATGCTTAACAGTGTACAGGATTCACCCTGCGGAAGAGAACCCACACAAAGAATGCACGCTGGCCCCACATTCACCTTCTACTGATCAGTCTCCAAGCTATTGAAATCAATTTTCTTGTGTGAGGATTTTTGTGCTTTTTATTTATATCAATAGAAGGAAGAAAAAGGATGAAATAGGAAGTATTCTTTTTCATAAACTTTACAGAAAAGGAGATGCGCTTAAGCGGTAATGTTATTTTCTTTCGTCTAACACTGACCACAGACTCTGGCACAATGTAAACTATGGCATCCACTTCTTAGATTAATGCCACCAGGAAGAATTACTCTGCTAAAAATGTTTGCAAACTGTACAGTTGTGAAGGTGACTTTTGCTTAATTCATTAATAAAAAAAATAAAGAGACAGAAACTATAAGCCATGATTTCACTTCTTTTTAATTAAATTTCGGAAAGCCATCTCTTTTTAAGAAATGGGCCTCTTTCCTGGCTCAGCCTCTTATCAACAACTGTAAGGTTATATAGAAGGTGCTTTTAGTGTCTAATTGAATATTAATGCAAGAAAGTTACGCTCATTTTCTAAAGCTGGAAATTAAACATTAAAAAATTCTAAGGTGCAGTACTAATTTAAAAGAATAGTGGGTTCTGTTTAGGACCAGTCTAAATAACCTATTTTCTCTATTTAATCATAGAATGTGCTGAGAAAGTATAATACTTAATAAACGAGTATGACAATCTTTATAGCAACTCTATGGCAATGTAAATCAAGAGTAGCTTCTTTAATGCCAGTGCAGAGCAAATGGGGCTGCGAACAAGGGAGGAGGACAAGGAATATACTCTATTATTTTGATTATTAGACACACTTAAGAAAAATTAAATATCTCTTGACCTGCCTCTTACAGTCCAGGAAAACAAAAAACTAAAAATCTCTTCTATGAGCCATAGAAGTTGCATTCTTGTAAACGTGTCTTGGTTCATTTTGAAATTGAGAGGTCAGAAAATGTAGATGGGTTTTAAATGTATGGGTATCTTATGTTTGAAGCAATGCAATAGGAAAAAAACAAATATGCCTCTTAATGTGAAAAGGTGGTCCAGCACCAGCAGTAATGTAGGGGTGGTATTGGTCCTACCTCGTCTGCATTTTACCAGTTAAGGCACTCCACTGGGAGATGTGTTTCCAGACACCTCAGCCAAGGGGTCCTGGACATAGTTGTCCTGCTCCCTAGGCCACTGGTTTTCAAGCTGAGCTCCCTGGATCCCAGGGGGTCTGCCATAGGGTTCTACAAAGAGATTGGGAGTAATGGCAAAATGGGCTGGGAGGTAGTGCACTGCTATTTCTGGGCCAGGTTGCCTGGCTCTGCATCATCTCACACGGCCTTTAGGATAGTGGTCAGGGTTTGAAAGCAGAAGAGATGTGAAAGGGCTCCATGACTTTACGGAATTTTAAAAGCACTGCATTAGGCACTGGGTTATGGCTGCCTAGTGCCTCCCCTCCCATCATTTGGGGCATGTGTAGATGAAACAGGGGCCCTAAATTGAAGCGGTGGTGTTTAAAAAACACTGCTTTAATTTAGGCGTTATTAAACCCCCATGTCATGCACACATTAACCCCCACCCCCCTCGTTGACTTACTTGCCTCTCAGGCAGAGAGGGAAGGGTGAGCTGCTGGTGGGTGGAGCAGTCCCTGGGCTGCAGCAGGGAGGGGGCTGGTGCTTCCCTCTGTGGCAGTGGCACCCTCCCCCAGGTGACAGCCGCCCACAGGCACCTGGCTTGGGTGGTCCCGGGGGGCACCGCAGCCATGACAAGAAGCACGGGGCCCCCACGCAGCTCAGGCAGTCAGGCTCGGAGGAGGGGAGGGGGGCAGGAAATCAGACTCACCACTTTTCTTGGGCAGAGCTGCTTTCCCAGGCTGCTGTCAGGCTGCTTGCAGGGCTTCCTGCAGAGCTGCATGGAGCCTGGGGATTCACAACACGGCTATAGGAGCAGCAAACAAAAACTCCTTGAAGGAGTTTTAGTTTGCTGGACCCCAAGTCATTTAAGGTGCATTATGCCGCCGAATTTCTTGCAGCAGCTGGAATTAATGCACAATACACCACCGAGGCATGCAAACACCGATGCCATTAAAGCAGTGCAAAAGCATTTAGCCTGCTTTAAAGTGTCATGCACACATGCCTCTTCTTTCATCTACACACAGCCTTGTATATCTCCAGGGTGATTTAGACATTTCTCAAAGTGAGCTGGATCCCGCTATGTAAGGGTGGGCAAGAGCACCAGGCTTTTCTTAGTGGATTAGGACTGGTGAAAGCTGGTTATTGTCAGAATAGGAGAGGTATATGTCTTTCCAGGGTGGATTAGAATTGTTCTTAGGGGGCTCACTAGTCTGCCCATGGGACAAAAAGAAAGCTGTACATCTTCCTAAGGGGACTTGGATCACACATGTGAGTGACAACTTGTAATTTTTGCATTGCCTGTGGCAGAAATTTAGGGCCCTGACACACAGTACATTTAAGACATGATTAAGGTGTTAATCATGCCATAAACGGTACCCTATACACACGTTAAAGCCAATTCATGGCACGATAATGTAGAGAATAAGTTACAAAAATAGTCTGTGTATTATAGGGAACATATCTATGAGTCTTTTGTACCACATGTTAAATTGAACATGCGGCATGTCGGAATGGACCCATAGCAGATCCCAATGCTCAACTGTAGGAATCTGGCATGGAGCAGCCCCAAGGTCCAGACACAACTGTCCCCTACCTTGTCAGTGGTATTGGGCTGAACCCAGAGCCCCAACCCAATCCCTGAAGGCAGATGGGAGGGATGTCCTAACCTCAACATCAAGGGAGCATCTACCTGATCTCAGGCTCGCTGTGCCCCAGACCTTTAAAAAGCAGGTATACAGTCAGGAACTCCAACCTCATGCCTATTTTTTAAACTTTTCCAGGATACTGTTGGAAGTAGTGGCTGGGGAGCTGGAAGCTCCACTCCTCATTTGCAGGCCCTGCTCACAGCAGAGGAGCCAGAAGCTCCCCGCTGCCCATGCCCCACATCACAAGCACTGGCATGTGGGAACTGTAAAGATCATGCCTACAACAGGGCTTCAGCCATGCTTTTTAAAGCTCCCTAGGCACTCAGACCCAGACAGTGTGAAGAGGGTCTCTGGTTTCCGACTTCCCCACTAGGAACTTTTAACTCTGTCTGAGCTGCCAGGGATCAAAGTTTCTTGGCAGGGTGTGAAGTGCCCTCATTCCCCTGAGCCTCTGATCCCTCTACCCAGCATCCTGGCTACAGTTGTCAGGCACTGGGTTTTGACAACCAGTTGATTTGTCAGCCCAACCCAGGCAGCCCCAGTCTCAAAATGAACCCAAACGTGTCTCAGCTGATTGTCAGCCCAGCCCCAGACTGCATCAGAGAGTTTTCAAGTCCCTGTTGCAGTTGGGGGGCAAGCAGCTGATCGTTGGTCCTCCTGGACCTGCAGGCACCTCTGTTTCAACTTGCTGATGCAGGGGGAGCCTGGGATAATGACCCCAGGTTCCCCCCTGCACTGGCAAATAGTAACGACACAATTGGCATCTGATCCCTGATCCTAAAAGCTGTGCTCCCTGTCATGTGGTATGTCAGGAGGCATGGTGGTTGAAATCAAGGATCAGATCTCATTAATCCATTAAATGAACATGTGCCAAGGGCCTTAGAGATGGCAAAAATAAATGGAAATGAACCTGGAAGCATTGCAACTCTTTAGACTTGCATAGAGGGTTCTCAGTTTCCCTTACACTAGGTGAGAGCCAACTCACAGAATTGTTACACATTCATTTTAGGCAGCTCCTGGAGCCGTTAACCCTTGAATTGTCCACACCTTAACACCTTGAAACTAGTTTTAAGCACAGTCTGACAGGGGGAAATCTCCCAGACCCCGTCACACTGCTGGCCCACCCACCTGTCTTTGGGCAAGCCACCCACCTGATTGTTCTGCCACGCCTTGTTGTAAATTAATTAAGATGTTAATTAGGCGGGAGGCTGCCCTTCGTGCACTCTGATGTCAAAGGGTGGTATACACATGACTCCATCCTTCCCTTATCATGTCCCATGCCTCACAGATGACATCCGTGAGTTGTGCTATGGTCTGGTTTGAGGCTGGGCCCAACTCAGCACAGTATTAGGACTCGCTCATATTGCCCTTTTCTGGGCCTCAAATATACTGCCCCCCTCTCACTGGGGCCTCTACCACTCTGCCTGCTCTCACCGGGTCTGTGGCACTCTTGTCCTTTACTGGGTCACATTCAACCTGCCCTGCTCCCTTGAGAAACCACGTAGGCCATCAGGCTTGTCCCTCCACTCCTTGGCTGGCCCTGGCACAGCCTTTCGGGCCTCTCATAGGACCCTCATTTGCACGGTGGCTGGGCAATTAACCAAACACTGGGCTAACTCTGCCCCTGACTCCTCATCAAGTAACACACCCCACTGGTTCTCTAACTGGGGACAATGATTCACCCCTTCCACTCCCGGCTCTCTCTATGCTGCCTCCCTTGGCCTCAGGTCCAGTTGTGGCCTCAGGCATCCAAAGACTTACCTTGGCCTCTCTGCCCCCTTCTCTGGGGCCTCAACACGCTCTCCCCTGTGCTGAGGTTCTGGGGTCTTACACCCCCATGGGCTCAGGTGCCACTCCCATGGGTATGCCTGGACCCATTACTCACATTGGGCTCAGGTGCCTCCCCTTAGCCTGGCCCCACTACTTTCTGGGGTCTTTCACCCCCACTGAAATCACATGAAGACCTGAAGCACACTCAGGTCTCAGGATTTCCAAGGGACTTGTGGATAGTAGCACTATATAATGTCATGACGACCTAAGGCCTATTCAACCAAGTGCTTAAACACATGCCTAAAATCATGTCTACTCTGTAAATCTTTCAGAGTCCAATCCAGATTGGTCTGAGCACCTAGATGCCTCACTCCTAATTAAGCTCCATTTAAGTCACAGATGTAAAGTATCAAAGTCCTCACAAGGGTCCACATGCTTGTGGTTTTTTCAGGGCATATCTATCTCACACTGATAGCACCAGGTTCAGTACAAAACCCTGCAGCTGCAGACACTCCCATTAAAGAAAATGAAGGGATTCAAGCACCCCATTTTTCACTTCCCAGCAGAGTACCCTAACCAAAAGGTACAGAATAGGTTGGCTGGAGGACAGTATAGCTTCAGCCAGATTCTTAGCTAATGTCAATTAACCCAGCTTCCTGGAAGTTCAGCTGAGGGTTTGGCGCACTGTTTTGACAGTCTTTTTTGGCAGGAATGTTTGTGCCTGTGGTAAGCCAGTTGTAATTTGTTCAAAAAATAACATAAAATAATGAGAAATGTGTTCAAATGCATTAATGAGCTAATAATATACTATTAATTTGCATTCAATTATATATTGAATCACTCCATTTTAGAAATGGCAAAAGCCCTGGGCATGATGCCCTGATTACTCAGTCTGATTTTTTTTCTTTGTACATGTTACAATAATTGTAACTAGTAATCATTTAGGTTTCCTGTTTTAAGTCTTGGTTTGCTTTTTAAAAAAGGAAGAAATAGAGACAGGAAAAGAGAGAAAGCGTGGGTGTGTCTATACGTGTATTTACATTGGCTTAAGTTTACTGTACAGTAAGTTACTGTGCAGTAGGGCTGTGCAAAACTTTGGTAGCCAATTCAATTCGGAGAAGATTCAGCCTGATTTGGCAACTGAATCTCCAAATCTGAATCAGATCGGGAAACCAATTAAAAGCTCTGAATCATATAGCAAGCCTCTGAATCATTCAGAATGGATTTGGCTAATTTGTGTAGACTGTGATAAAGAAAAAGAAAATATAAATGACCAAACGCTAAGCATGAGAGCAAGTTGTGCTCGTGGCATGGGGGAAGTACTGGGCACGGCCTGATAGCCGTGAGATCGGCGGTCCCGGGCTGATTGGCAGGGGGCGGGCGGATGCAGCCCGTTTAAAAGAAAAAGCGCGTGCGCCAAAAAGCTGGGACCCACACCATATTGGAGAGGCCTGATCACCCTCACTGGAGGTCCTGCGTCCACGAAATCCCTTCCCCCCGGACGCCCCCCATCACGACGGAGTATATCATTCCAACGTGTTTAGAGCTCTCGAGTCACCAGCGAATTTAATCTTGAAACTGCTGTAAAGGAAACCACCTATACAAAAGTGTGAGTAAAGCATTTATTTGTTACACCGCCTCCTTAATTGTTTTCCTGTCAATGGGAGGAGAGATAAGAGAAGGAGAAACAAGGTCCCGTAACCCTTTCGTCCCCAGCCTGTTCGCGCAGTACCTTTCTGGGTCCAACCACCCACCGTCAGGTTGGTCATAGACGAGCCCAGTGATTAGGAAAAAAATGTCACTGGTATTACTCTACTTATGTCACTGAGATACAGTCAGGGATGAATCTGACCCAACATGGGATACAGTATGATAATACTTGGTTAAGAGCTGCCTCCCAGTCCATGGATACACTGAGTTGTCTTGCTACCTTTGCATGAAACCTATAGTTTCATAGTATCATAGTTGGTAGGTCGGAAGGGACCTGAGCAGATCAAGTCTGACCCCATGCCTTGGTAGGAAAGAGTACTGGGGTCAAACGACCCCAGCAAGGTGTTCGTCTAGCCTCCTCTTAAACACCCCTAGGGTAGGATCCAGCACCACTTCTCTTGGAAGTTGGTTCCAGATCCTACCCACCTTGACTGTAAAGTAGCGCCTCCTGATGTCTAGTCTGAATCTACCCTCTGCCAGCTTGTGACCGTTATTTCTAGTCACTACTGGTAGTGCTCGGGGGAACAGACTCCCCCAATGCCTGCTGGTCCCTTCTGACTAGTTTGTAAAAGGTCACTAGATCCCCCCTCAGCCTTCTCTTGTGGAGGCTGAACAGGTTCAGGTCCCTTAGCCTCTCCTCGTAGGGCCTGCCCTGCTGCCCCCTGATCATGTGAGTGTCCCTCCTCTGGACCCTCTCCATGTTGTCCACATCCCTCCTGAAGTGCGGCTCCCAGAACTGGATGCAGTACTCCAACTGAGGCCTGACCAGTGTCGCATAGAGGGGGAGGATCACCTCCTTGGACCTGCTCGAGATGCATCTGTGGAGACATGAAAAGGTACAGTTGGCCTTCCTGACCGTGTCCCCACATTGTCGGCCCATGTTCATTCTGGGATTAATAATGACTCCAAGATCCTTTTCTTCCTCTGTGCTGATAAGAAGGGAGTTCCCCAGCCTGTAGGTATGCTGCTGGTTCTTCCCCACCAGGTGCAGTACCTTGCACTTGTTACGGTTGAAACCCATCCTGTTCTCATCCACCCACCTCTGTAACCTGTCTAGGTCCAATTGCAGCCTATTCCTCCCTTCTAGCATGCCCACTTCCCCCCCATATCTTAGCGTCATCTGAGAATTTGAACAGGGTGCTTTTTACATCCTCGTCCAAGTCGCTGATGAAGATGTTGAACAGTGCGGGCCCGAGGACCGAGCCCTGGGGAACCCCACTACCCACATCCCTCCAGGTCAAATAGGACCCATCCACCACCACTCTCTGGGTGCATGCCTCCAGCCAGTTAGTGACCCATTTGACTGTGTAGGTGTCGATGCCACAGTCCCCTAGTTTTTAAATGATAATGGGGTGAGAGAGTGTCGAAGGCCTTCCTGAAGTCCAGAAAGACTATGTCCACTGCTACACCTGCTTCTAAGGATTTTGTGACCTGGTCATAGATGGCCACCAGGTTGGTCTGACAGGACCTGCCTCAAATGAACCCATGGTGGTTGCCTCTAAGCATAATCTCCCCTGCTGGCCCCTCACGAACATGTGCCAGGATAATTCTCTCAAAAAGCTTACCCAGGATCAAGGTAAGACTAACTGGCCTATAGTTTCCTGGGTTCTCCTTCCTTCCTTTTTTGAAAATGTGAACCAAATTGGCCCTTTTCCAGTCCTCTGGCACCGTGCCAGAGCATAATGAGTGCTCATAAAGCCGTGCCAGGGGTCCCCCAATGACCTCTGCTAATTTCCTGAGCACTCTGGGGTGGAGATCATCAGGACCTGCTGATTTAAATATGTCCAGTCCCTTCAGAATTTCCCTGACTAGATCCTCACTGACCCTAGGTCTAGGTGCACCTCTCCTGGGGCTTATGGGGGTCCTGGTGGGCGGGCGAGGGGGGGGTGCGACCCGGTCCCTGTTCAGAAAAATGGAGGCAAATAAATTGTTAAATAGGTTACCTTTGTCGTCTGGACCGACGACCAGATTTCCTAGCGTGCCTTGCAGAGGCGCCAGATTACCCGGTACCTTCTTTTTACCCACTATGTATTTAAAAAAGGACTTCCTGTTATCCTTGTTCCGGGTCGCTAGTCCCAGTTCCATCTCTGCCTTGGCCTTCCTGACTGCCCCGCTAGAGCCCCGAGCAACTGAGGTATAGTCCTCCCTGGTGATGGCCCCTCCCTTCCATTGAGTGTACACCTCCTTTTTAGCTAGTAGATGTTCCCGTATGCTTTTGGTGAGCCATGGGGGCTTTTGTGCCATCTTGCCCCCTTTGATCTGCATTGGGAATACCTCCCTTTGGGCTTGGAGGATTGTCTCCTTAAGGAACGATCACTCTTCTTGGACACCTGACTCTTCTCCCATCCGGGACCTCAGTGCCTCCCCAACTATTCTCCTTACCTCTTGAAGTTCGCCCTCCTGAAGTTCAGGTCTTCTGCGTTGCTGCAGGTCTTTGCCACCTTGCATTGGATGGTGAATTCCAACAGGCGATGATCAGTGTCGCCCAGGTGGTTGAGCACCTGCAGACCCCTCAACAGGTCGTCGCTCATGGCCAGGACCAGATCCAACAAGGCATCTCCCCTGGTGGGGCTGTGCACCTCCTGGGTTAGATGGAGGTCCTGTATCTCAGCTAGGAACCTACATGAGTGGTCAGACCTGGCTGACTGCTCTTCCCAGCAGATGTCTGGAAAGTTTAGGTCACCCATGATGACCACGTCCTTTGACGTAACTACCTCCATGAGCTGACTTAAGAATTCCCAGTCTAGCTCTTCCCCTCGGTTGAGTGGTCTGTAGTTAACCTGATTTTGGTACTAATATTTCCATGGTATCAACATAGCAATCTGGGCATCTCAGAGTCTGTAATGCATGCATTCCCATAATACCTACATGAAGTAAAGCAGTTCAGGTTTTTTTCATTCTGCAGCTCGAGAACTGAGGTACAGGGAGGCTAAGACTCAGCTTTCCAAAGGTATTTAAGGACATAACTACTCAGATGAGCAAGCACTCACACAGGTGAAACAATCTATTCCATTAAATATAATCATTACCTCTACATCAGGGGGGTAACCATCAGACCACCAATGGTGACTGTAGTCATGTTACCTGTTCGGTAAATATTACACTGCCCTCCTACCCCTTGTCAATTAAAAGTTTGTGATTAAGGTGAATACTGGTCAGTTGACAGGCATTCATTGGTCCAAAGTGTTTGGGAGCCAAGTCTCTATATATAGTAACTATATCATAGTTTGAAACAAACAGTGAGGGCATAAAGAGATTTTCTACAGGAAATAAATGATCTTTTTCATCTCTTATTTCCATTTTCCCCTTTATTTTTATATCAGATTAGGTATGCAATTAAACACGCTTATACCATGACATTAACTGATATCAGGCAAAGAGAAAAATAACTTGGAAGGATTAAAATAATGTTTAAAAAAACAAACAAACTCAGAATTTCTGCTGTAAACTTATCATGGTTCTGACAGGTGAATGTGATCTCCCTGTTATGTGTCATGGCCTTCTGGGAGTCCTAAGTTTATATCCTTGCTAAGAGGGTTATTGCTTGTTTGTAACCACTGGAAAATGCTTAAACAGCCCAGGGAACAGGGATCAAAATCCAGGACTCCCAGGGAAGTATCATAACCATAAGAAAAGAAGACTCTTTTTTTGCTTAGTGTCCTTCTGGCCAGGCAACTCTTGCACTGTTTGCTGCCCAATAGCAGTGTTTCAGCTGAAAAGATAGCTAATGCCCTCATCTAGCCAGTGCTATGGTCTGGTGCTTTGGGAACTTTTCTGGGAAGTAGGGTTAGGGTTTAACTGGGTAAAGGGTAAAGGGAGGGTAGAGTAAAGGGAGATGCCTAGAAATCGCCACCTGCTCAGATATTCCAACTGTTAGACTACTGGGGAAGCAGGAGAATACAACTGGCACACAAGTAAACCTGGGTGTTGTGAGCTGCCTGTCTTCAGAAGGCCCTGCACTCAGAACTGGACCTTTTCAGTGTGAATTGCAAGTGAATGGTGATGACTCATGGGTAGTCCTAATCAAGCATCTAAGCACCTAGGAGGGGCAGGCACTCAAGCAAAGCACAAACTGAGCTCAAATAAATCCCAACCTTAGATCATTTAAGCCAAAGTTCAATATCTGTAAGGAATAGCAAGGGTTGAAGTGTTAGTTGACAGAAACAGTCTCTCTCCCTCCCCTCTCCCCTTCTTTACACCTCCCCCTTAATTTTCAGTTAAATCCAAAGCCGCAGAAACATTTGCAGCAGCTGGTCTTTGTTTCTACTAGAAATGTCCAATACTGCATTCTTGAAAGTCATGAATAGATTCAGAATTATCTGTTTTCTACTGTTTCTAAATACTATAGTAAATCTGAAAGCATATTCGGATCTGCACATGAGCACTCAGGGGTCTATTGATGGAATCTTCCAGGTGAATCAATAGCCACTCAGCTTCCTTTTACAGGAGAGACTATGCAGTATTCATTTCTAGGAGAGAAAGTGTAAATATATATGTCAGGAAGAGATTTCCATTGACTGTCTCTTCCTTCGCAACAAAGAAATTCCTCCCAAATTTAAGTGAAATAAAGGCTGAAATGTAATTCTCTGTGTGTGTGTTCAAGTTCTAAAGTCCTGAAGTGGCAGACAAGGTTCTTTGGGTGAATTTGATATCTTTTATTATACCAACTAAATAGTTGGAGGATAGTTATTAAGCAAGCTTTCGGGTTCAAAAACCCTTCGTCAGGCTAAGGAAGTTTCAGCACTTGGTGTGTGCTCTTCCTGGATGGAATGAAAAGTAAAGAAGCCAGCGACTGGGCTGGTATGCATACAAGACAGGCAGTCAGTAAAAATGTAGATTGAGGAGTCAATGGGTGAGAGACAGGCTGGGGGGTGGGGGGGGAGAGAGAAGGGGGATGAATGGTGGAGAGATATCTGGGGAGTCAGATGTCAGGCAGGTTATAATGTGTCATAAATCCAATGTCTATATTTAATCCATGATTTTTAGTATCCAGGAGGTTGATGACGTGGAGTTCATAGGCTCATTTCTGGGAAGTGTTTTGTGGGTTTCCTTTGAGGATCAAGACCGAGAGATTGGAGAGAGAGTGGTTTTCTTGTGAGAAATGTGCCCCCACGGGTAACTGGGTATTCTTGTCTTTGATAGATTTCCGGTGTTCGTGCCTTCTGGTGCACAGTTGTTGTTTGGTCTCTCCTATATATTTTCCATCAGGGCGTTTGGTGCATTGTATGAGATATATTACATTTCTGGAGGTGCAGCTGGAAGATCCAGGAATACTGATGGCTCAGTTGTGGGGTGTAGCGATTGTGGGGGTGGTGGAGATGTGTTGGCAGGTTTTGCATTTTTTGTCATGGCATGGTCTGGATCCTTTTGGTGTGTTCTGGGTCTGAGGAAGTTTGCTTCTGGTGATGAGGTTGGTGAGGTTTGGTCCTTGTTTGAAAGAATCTGGGGGTACAGTGGGCAATAAGCTGAATATTAGCCAACAGTGTGCCCTTGTTGCCAAGAAGATTAGCAGCATACTGGGCTGCATTGGTAGGTGCATTGCCATCAAGTCAAGGGAAGTGATTGTTCCCCTCTATTCATCACTGGTGAGGCCACATCTGGAGTACTGTGTCCAGTTTTGGGCCCTCCACTATAGAAAGGATGTGGACAAGCTGAAAAGAGTCCAGCAGAGGACAATGAAAATGGTTAGGGGGTTGGTGCACATGATATGTGAAGAGAGGCTGTGGGAACTGGGCCTGCATGCAAACCAGGTATGGGACACTGTGGCATATAAACAACTTTGCAAGTCCCTTGCATTTCATCAGTAAGCAGACTCAAAGGATTGTTCTATCTCAGCATAAATTATGGGCTTGAATCATTAGGTAAATGTCTATGGCCCGCGTTCTGCAGGAGGTCAGACTAGATGACCAAAATAGTCCCTTCTGGCCCCAAAAATCTTTGACTCTATGAATAGCTGTAATGAGCAATCTATTGACCCACATTTTGTTTGTATAAATATCCCTTGAATAAGTTAATGAAGTGAATGCATTTTAAAAAGCACAGTCCATCTGTATACCATTCAGGGGGAGAAGAAGTTCTTCCTAATGTCCAGTCTAAATCTGCTCTCTGCTAGCTTGTGGCCATTATTTCTTGTACCCCCCGGGGGCGCCTTGGTGAGTAAACCCTCCCCAATTCCCTTCTGTGCCCCCATGATGAATTTATAGGCAGCCACAAGGTCGCCTCTCAACCTTCTCTTGCAGAGGCTGAAGAGGGCAGGTGCCCCAGTCTCTCCTCGTAGGGCTTGGCCTGCAAGCCCTTAACCATACGAGTGGCCCTTCTCTGGACCCTCTCCAGGTTATCCACATCCCTCTTGAAGTGCAGCACCCAAAATTCCACGCAGTATTCCAACTGCAGTCTGCCCAGCACCCGATAGAGGGGAAGTATCCCCTCCTTGGACCTATTCGTCATGAATCTGCTGATGCATGATAAAGTGCCATTAGCTTTTCTGATGGCTTCGTCACACTGCCGACTCATGTTCATCTTGGAGTCCACTAGGACTCCAAGATCCCTTTCCGCTTCTGTGCCACCCAGCAGGTCATTTCCTAGGCTGTAGGTGTGCTGGACATTTTTCCTCCCTAGGTGCAGCACTTTGCTTACATCCTCGTCCAAGTCGCTGATGAAGACATTGAAGAGTATCGGTCCAAGGACCGAGCCCTGCGGGACCCCACTACCCACAACCTGCCAGGTCGAAACCGACCCATCCACTATGACTCTCTGGGTGCGACCCTCTAGCCAATTCACCACCCACCGGACCCTGTAGTCATCCAAGTCACAGCCTCTTAATTTGTCCTAGGGAACAGACTCACACGTGATAAGGCTTGTGTTCAGGGGGGCCCAGAATGGGGTCAGGAGTACTCAAGGCCTCAACAACATGGAGCAGAGTGGGGTCAGGATGCTGCTGTGAGAGGAGGTTCAACTGCCACCAGCAAGGTTAAGTCTCCCCTGGTCCCACAACTGGATCCTCATTTGCTTTATACAACTGCAGCAAATCACTGAATTTGGTGGTGGCTACAGGGCTGGAGAAGGGTTAACTTGGATCTTGGTGGCAACACCAGTGGCTGTGTCCTATGGTGGGATGATAAGGAGACTCCTGACCTTGCTGTGCTCTATCTGGCTAGAAGCTCTTCCGCCCCCATACTCCATTGTGGTGCCACCCTTTACTGAGCTCCTTGGGCCCATGCCCCAGTCACTCACCCTTAGGTACACTACTCTTGACACATCTAATACTGCAGTCTAACCATGGTGAGCTTTGGAGGTCTGACACAATCCAGCATGAGGCAGTAGGGCCTCATAAGGGAAATCCCAACTCTCATATCCCATTCTCATTAAAAAACTAGGGGACTGTGGCGTTGACACCTACACAGTCAAATGGGTCACTAACTGGCTGGAGGGGCACACCCAGAGAGTGGTGGTGGACAGGTCATTTTTGACCTGGAGGGATGCGGGCAGAGGGGTCCCCCAGGGCTCGGTCCTCGGGCACGCACTGTTCAACATCTTCATCAATGACTTGGACGAAGGGGTAAAAAGTACCCTGTTCAAATTCGCACACAATGCAAAGGTGTGGGGGAAGTGGGAATGCTAGAAGGGAGGGACAGGCTGCAATTGGACCTAGACAGGTTACAGGGGTGGGCAGATGAGAACAGGATGGGTTTCAACACTGAGAAGTGCAAGGTGCTGCACCTGAGGAGGAAGAACCAGCAGCAGACCTACATGCTGGGGAACTCCCTTCTCATTAGCACAGAGGCAGAAAAGGATCTTGGAGCCATTATTGATGCCAAAATGAGCATGGGCCGACAGTGTGGGGATGCGGTCAGGAAGGCCAACCACACCTT
>NW_005841857.1:5167311-5172663 GCF_000455745.1 Alligator sinensis
TCCTACCCTGGGGGTCTTTAAGAGGAGGCTAGACGAACACCTTGCTGGGGTCGTTTGACCCCAGTACTCTTTTCTGCCGTGGCAGGGGGTTGGACTTGATGATCTTTTCAGTTCCCCTCTGACCTGACCAACTATGAAACTATGAAAAGGCAAATGACATTTCACCTAGGTAGGGTGTTTTACTTTGTAAAATAATGTATTGTAGCAGGCAGTCTCTCCTGCATACTGTGGGGTCCACCCACTCTTTGCCTCTGACAGATGCCTGCACTTTAATTCAATTCTGTACCTTATATACATGTGCCAGTTAGATTAGGAAAAATAGAAGAAGGAATCAGTTCATTCCTGAGAGGTAGCAGAGCTTAGGGGCAAGGACAGAGACCCTACCCCCAATACTCCGGGGTGTGGGGGTGGAGCATAAGAGTTGTGCTAACTTAAAGCCCTGATACCTCTGTCCTTAAGGGACTGGTGGTAGCCAAGAATAGCATATGCATGGGCATGCCTTGGTCATTGGCGCATCCGCTGCGATGTCCCTAGACATGCTGGGCAAGAGATGTGTGTGAGGACTCAGAGATGCCTTGTGACAGGACCTTGAGTGGGCCAAGACCATGAAGGTGTAAAATCCCCTTGATGTATAATAACCAAATAAAAGGAGAGCCAAAAGTCAGAATTAAAAAAAAAAAAAAAAAAGAGGCCAACTTGAATAATTAAGGAAAAACACTACAGCGTAACTGGGAAAGACAAAACTTTAAATAAATGTTTAAAACACACTCACACCTAGCACTTCTCACTCTCACCACAGGGGGACCCCGGCTGCCCCCCCAGACCCAGGAGCACCAGTCACTGAGCTGGACGGGCATGGGAGGACCCCCCCATGTGCTCCCCGGTGGACCCGGAAGTGGACCAGAAGTGCTCCTGGTACACTTCTGGGTCTGCTGCCGTGTGTGCTGGGGACACACCCGCACTTTCATGGAACGCTCCATGCACCCCAGCATCACAGCATTCACAAGCCACCTGCTACCTAGAGGTATGTAGAAAAAACATTTAAAACTGTGTCTATGTCTGAATCATCAAATCTTTTTAAATCTCTCTGAAATGATTCAGAGGGTTTCGATTTGATTCGGAGAGATTAAAGGGTCTCCTGATTAGATTTGGATTTGGAGATTTGGCCACCAAACAGGGCCAAATTTCCTCTGAACTGAATCAACAACCAAAGCTTCGCACAGCCCTACTGGCCAGTGCTTACTTCTTGATCCCCAGTTGGTTCCAGTAGCAGATAGGAATTATCAATGTCTCTGCAGCAAAACTATCCCTTATTCCCAGAGGTCTCAGCTTTTCTGCTCATCTCTGGGACAGGTTGCCTCTGCTCCGCCACTCCAATCTGTCCCATCACAGACCTGACTTAGCAGACTTCCTCCATCTCCACTCTCTGGGGCTTCATACCAGCAGGCTTCAGCAGATTTCAACAGGTCACAGGCTGACAGGCACCCACACATACATAGGCATGTGAACTCTCTGCTTATATTTCCTCCCTGCAACTTCTAGAAAGAACTCAAGTTCTCAGGAAAGGGTCCTTTCAGCACCTTCCAGAGGATGAAGTGCCACACCAGCCTGTCTGCAATCCAGCTATTAATGCTTTCTACACCAGAACAAAAAAAAAATCCAAAAACATTTGCAACCCAGAAGATCAAAATATATTATACAACCACATAATCATCATATACCCCTTGGCTTTTGAGGTGCTATCAGAGTGGAACATCATATCACCTTTTGGGTTGCATTACAAAGGCATGGACTGATGCAAAATGACCACAGCACTGCGTGGGGTCGGGAGTAGGATTCCCCATAAGGGATGAGAGCATGTATACAAATTGCGCATGGAACAACTGTATTCTTTGAAAGCTTCCTATCCAGGGAATGTGCCAAAATGATGAGAAACATCTGGAGAATGTCACCTGCAGCACAGCTCCATACCTTGGAGTGTTGCAAGGACCAATTCTTCCTCTTGTCATGTTTGGCACCTACAATTCAGTCATTAGGTTGAGCATGCAAGATGACATGGACTCAAGTGCCATGGAAAATGCAAGCAACACCCAACTCTTTCTGTTGGTCACTGCTGATGCTTACCCTTCTACATCCAAAATGTCTTGGGGTCAGGACGAGATCAGTTCATGGAGGAAGGACAACCTGTTGAAGCTGAATCTGAGCAAGACAGAAGTAATACTGATGAAAAAAGGAAAGCATGTTAAAGAGTCTGAAGCAACAGTGCAGCATCCTTAGTAGAAGACACATAACCCACAACTATTCAGTTCAGTCCATTATTTAGGAGTGCTCCTGGATTCATTATTGATAAAGCTCTCACAAAGCAGCATCAATGAGTAAATCTTTCTACGATAGCCATTTTTTTGATACCCTTTGTACCATCCTGGAGGGTGGTGACCTGGCCTTAGTCAGTCATGCTTTCATCTCCTCTTGACTTGGCTACAGCAATTCAATATTACCTGGGCATGAAGCCATCAGCACCGAGGAAACTCCAAATAGTGCACAATACCGCAGCATGGGTCCTCAGCCACACAGGCTACTGCAAACCTATCAGAATCACTCTCTACTCTTTACATTGGTTTTCCAGAGAACAGTGACTCAAATTCAAAGAATCAGTTTTCATCTACAAGACACTCAATGGCCTCAGTCCAACATATATAAAATATCACCTATCACTCTTGACTAAAGACTGTGATTCCCAACTCCACTTACTGGCACAACTAGACTTTTTACCATGCGTAGAAAGATCCTCTCAACAAAAAAAAACACAACATAGCTTTCTTGCTGGCCACTTTGAGAACATGAAATAAATTGGCCCAGGAGCTAAGCACTCACCAGAAACCTCATCACTTGCTTCTCTGAGAGCAAGGCACACTTCTTTGCTCTGCCTTATCTAATACATTATTATCTGAGCAGCAGGGAGAATTTAAAAAAGTCAAACAAAACCCAAACACTCCACTGCATATAGGATTCTTGCCCTGGGAAATGGATGGAAGAAAGAATGAGCTATACTTGACAGACGTTCATCACATTACTTAATGTACTACTGGAAGGTGTTCAACTGCTGCGGTGATGAAAATGGTATAAGAATTTATACAGAATAAAACACAAAGTGCTTAGAACAGGCAGAGGGGGGAGATTGTGAATAGGACCTGATTTATTTTATCAACTACACAGCAGTCAAAGCTGTTCCAATGAAGATAAATGAAGAACTCCATCATCTTACTTTGTAGACTTATTTAACCAACAGACTGTCTGCTATATGATTTGTGATGGCTTTACACATTAGAAACTAACTGAGATATATCATGGCTGTCAAATCCTGGTATTCCTGTGGGTTTCACATACAGTACAATAGAACCACTTTCATTATCTTTGTGTTACAGATAATGGATAATAAACCATCTTACAGTACCCAAAGGAGAGTCTCCTGGAGCATAGAAACACTCCTAATACATGGCATATATTTTAAACCTTTCTTTTTTCTGAAAATGCCTTTGAATCAAAATGAAGATGGCTTTATTTGTTAAAAGCTGTGATCATTTTTTTCAGAATTTGGGGGCTGAAGAGATACTTAAAACAACCAGAGTAGCAGTAACCATGTTGCTATGCTTCCTTACCAAAGCATGTTTTTCGTTTTAAAGGAAAAGGGTAAGGGTTTGTAAGAAATCAGCCCCAAAATAGTGCATGACTCCATCATCTGATTGTGATCTCTCCATCTTCCCAGACCCTATAGTGTTTTGTCTTCCCAGCACTTAGTTATGCCGTGTCTCCTCTCCTCTTACTTTCCTAGACATGTCCCTGCCCACTACTCTTTTCTACCTCCTCAACTCCTTCTTCCCCAGTATTTTCCCATATGCCAACACTTTCCTCTTTACCTTCAAATAACTCTCAACTGAACCATCACCTTGTTCAGATATTGGCTGGAGTCATCCCTTGTTAGGTGATGGTGTAGCATAAACAGGTAGTTCCCTTATTGAGGTGAAAATTCATGGGTCAGTTGTTGGAGCCACAGCCAGGACATCTCCCCCTGCCTCAGATCTGCTCCTTTCCTCATCTGCCCTCCCTTCCCACCTTGCCTTCACTCCACCCTGGGACTCCTCCAGCACCTTGGTTTTTGCTGTAGGACAATTCAGTGTTCAGTTTCCACCAAGCAGAGAAGCCTCTTGAGCTAAGGATTGCACCATGTCCCCTGCACATCAGGCTACACGGTGTACGGGGGGGGGGCAGGCCGATGAAGAATCAGTTCCATCAAGTCTGCATTATATGTGCTGTCCTCCTTGTTCCATATTCTAGTACATACTATTATTATGTATTTATTGGCACTGTGATACTACCTAGGACACTAATAATAGCTCATGGGCTCATTGTGTTAGGTGCTGTACAAACATATAATAACAATGGTCCCTCCACCAAAACAGTGCAAATCTAAATAGAAATAAAATAATAACAATAATAAAATATCCTTCCTCTACGTAATTACATTCACTTGTACATTGTCTAAAATTCAATCAAAAACTCCCCAAAGCATAGGCTATATCTTTTATGTCTTAGCTTGATGCATGGCACAATTTTTAGCACTGGGTTCTTACAATAATGCTAATAATAAATGTAATTAATATGCACTTTTGTTGGTTCATTAGTATATCCAGTGCACCCTTATTTTGTAAATATTTAACTATCTTCTGTTTTATAATTAGTCACTGCAGGGTTTTTCCATCTCAGTGTCCTTCTGTTAAAGTTACACAGCAGCTTTATATGTTCAATAAATCTGCTTTTTTTAAAAAAGAAAAAAGCTATGGAAGAAAGTGCTGACTTTGTGCACGTCCTTTCACAGTATCTCATGAAGTGAACTTCAGCACAAGAAAGCTAGATAATATATATAGATATGTGTGTGTGTGTATGTATATGTGTGTGTCTATCAATCTATCGATCTATCGATCTATAGATGAACATACACACACAGGTGTATGCATCTATGTGTATATATGTATATATATGTGTACACACACACACACACACACACTGTGGTCAGTTTATAAGGTGCAGTTGTCTTCTCTCCACAGTAATTCAGCTCATTAGCATGCCTGAGTTTATTGTCAGTTCTGATATGATCACCTGTAAAAAGATGAAGAAAGGACATTACACATTTAGAAAAATGAAAAGGTTGAAAGATGTTCAGAGGCATGGTTTGAATGGTTATCCAAATTTCTCTTAGAGGTGGGATATACGAGAAGCAATGGTTCTCAAAGTGTCCCTCTTTACAACCAAGGCACCTCTTGGAAAATGCCAGCTCTTAGGGTTTTTTTTTTT
>NW_005841857.1:5172694-5173039 GCF_000455745.1 Alligator sinensis
GGGGAGGGGGGGGCGGGAGGGGTTGTTGGTTTTTTTTACTGCAGAACAAAAAACAGAATGACCACAATAGTGCAGAATGTCTGACACTCTGGTTTCCTACTGGATGTCTTTAGATGTATCTTGTGAATGGCGTGTAAGTGTATGCCCATGTAACAGTGCTAATATTGCATGGCATCCTTCAAAGGATCTCATGGCATCCTCGAGTGCTGCAGCACCCTGGTTGATAATTATTGGACTAGGACATTGACTTAGGACACGAGAGCTCAGATCTAATCCTAGCATGCTGAGCTACATTGGGGAAGCCTGGCCACCTTTTTTGTTCCTCAGTTTCACCATATGTAGGGA
>NW_005841857.1:5173070-5173853 GCF_000455745.1 Alligator sinensis
TTTCCTAGCTGCCTTGGTCAAGCTCCATGGGATCTGTAAGCACACAATCTCAGACTCAGGGGCTATGAAATTACATTGAAGCAAACATACCGACACGTTGAGCTGCACTCTGCCACATGCTAAGGTTCAGTCAGTGGTGTGGCACTCACCAACCTCATGAACTTTGCAACATCCAAATTAAGTGATTAAGTTCCTTATACGATATGTGAGGAGAGTTAGGTGCCTAAGAAATGCCATTTGTCAGTCAAGTTGTAATCCATGTGGACAGAAAGAGAAGAAGAGTCTAAGGGAGTCTGACTCAGTAGCTCAATGAGGAATTGTGGGTTTTGGCCTCTGCTATGTTATCCTGCTTTTTTGTTGTTGCTTTTTTTAAAGCAACGGCCTTCTAATATAAAACACACAAACAGCACAGGAAGCCAATTGGAGGAAATATGACTCTATACCTAGTAGTAATCATACTCCACTAGATGCTATTTGAAGCTGTTGGGGTTGTTTTTGCTGATGGGTGTCACAACCCAAAGTTGTGATTTTTTGTTTTTGTGTGTGCTTTGGCACCACTGAATTATTTTCCCGCTAAATTGCAGCTTCTTTGCACGGTGGAGTTTTCTGCTGCAGAGGAAAACCCCGGTGCAAGGGAGAATTTCCCGCCAATTTGTAGCTTTCTTTGCATGGTGCATTTCTTTTGCATCTAAGAAATGCTCGGTGCAAAGAGTTCCCGCCATTTGTATTTTAATTCGAGCCCCGTTATTGGCTTGTGTTAAATTATGCACACGTGGCGGCTAG
>NW_005841857.1:5174460-5185692 GCF_000455745.1 Alligator sinensis
CGGGTCCGCATATCGCTCCCGGCTCGCACATGGTGACATGGATGGGATCGGGAGGCGGCCCGCACATGGCAACGAGGATGGGATCGGGAGGCGGCCCGCACAGTGGGAACCTAGAATCCAGGTTTCCCTAATCCTGGCAAAGGGACTATTGGCAGGACCATTGGTTGTCTGCAAGTAGATGACTGGGCTAAAGATGTGCTCCTCTGAATATTTAAGAGGGAACAGCTGAGTTGATCTTTTTACTGAGTGTTGTTCTGAGGCACGCAGAGTGTTTTCTCGGGTGGTATCCAGCTGCTGTCGCTTTTGATACACAGGCTGCTGGAGCCTGCGTGTTCTGGACGGCCAATACTAGCACGTTGTCTTTCAGATTCCTAAAGCGAAGCAGAAAAAACTACTTGGACCCATGTTCAGTAGCAAAAGCTCAGAAAGGTTTATTGTTGTCGGACAGTACACCACTTGGTCTGATTAACTGTCAGTCCAATTTAGTGAAGCTTGTTCTTTACAGGTAGAGACACCATAGGTTATTCACACTCTGCTGAGTTTCTATGAGGGGCAGGTCTCCCAACCCCCGTATTTATACTTTCTGCCCCACTCTGCCCTTGTCCTCCCTGTCTCAGGCTAATTCTTCTCTCTGTCAAGATATTTATCTCTACTTGTTTCATTTGCCAAATTTATGCACCTGCACTTCAGTTCTGGTTATCTCTGTCTCATTACTGTGATCTTACTTTTTACATTTGTCCTCGAGTTTTTTTGGCTGTTTTTTTTTTATACTCCCTTCAGTGTCTTTTTTGCTCATTGGTGTGTTTTTATTAATTGTTTTTCTTTCTATTCAGGTCATGCAGCACTCATGAGGTCCCATTCTCCCATGCTGCTTTTTGGCACCCTAGCTTACTATGGCTTAGCATGACTTTGGCCTAGCACAACCAGAACTCCTACACTAAGCCAAGTATTGTAATCAATTAGATGCCTTCCCTTTAAGCAGGATGGACCCTTGCATGATGCAAGTACCTCTCTTACAGCCCCGAGGCAGCTTCCCAGGCTCCAAAAAGTGAGAACTCAGGAGCACCCCTGTGTTTTGTGCTTCTATGGGTTGGCTGTAGTCTGTAGCCCATTATCCGTGGGTTATAGCTGTAGGCTTTGTGGATTGCAATTAGCCTCCTCATGAACAGCATAGGAAGGTCGGTATCTAATCCTATCAATGGGGCTGAACCAAGGTGCTTCAATTTTAAACACTGCAGTGCCTAATCTGGTTCCTTAGAGGTCAGTTAGAATCTAGGCCTTAGGATCTTCTGCTCAGATCCTCACATTTAGGCACTACATTCCTACTTTATCTCTTTGAGGAGCTGAGTCTTTTGGACTAATACAACTCCCAATAAGTGATAGGAAAAATGACTGCTTAGGACTCATTACTAAGGCCCCCACTACATGTTACATAGGGTCCCTCTTCACAAGACATTTAAGGTGTGATTAACCAGTCAATTGCCTTAAGTTGTGACCCAGCTACACATTCAACCTATTACTGGTGTGATAAAACAAGCAATAAGCTACAAAGTTATTCCACAAAAAAACATGTCATAATGTTGTAGTTCGCTCTAATCACACCATTAATTGAACCTGGGGTCAGGTGCCTCCCTGTGCCTGGGAGTCTCATCAACTGAGGGGTTTCCAACTACCGGGCTGCACCACTCACTGCTAGCCCCGCAGTGGACAAGGCTGGCAGTGGTGGCAGCGTTCCCTGTGCTGCCCCCATTGGGAACCTCATCAGCTGTGGGGCTTGCAGTAGGGACCCCACTTCCCCCCTATGAGCCTCATTGGTTGTGGGGCTCTCTGTGGGTTCAGCAAGGAGAAACCTGCCCCTGCTGAGACCTCCTCTCACAAGGCTTACAGCGGTGCCCCCATGGTGAACCTCACAATTTAAGCCTCTGTGGAGGATTGCTACCCCCACTGGGGGGCTCACAGCCATTCAAGCTGGTGCAGAGGGAGCCCAAGACTGTGATCCCAGGCTCTTCCTGCACCAGCAATAAGTTACAGTGGGATCTAACGTGCCATCCCACAATGACACCTCCTGCCGTGTATGGGTGCATCCACACATGCAAGCACGTGCACTTGCAGTAGTTCAAATAGAAGCAGTGCAAATTTGAGCAGGGGCTTTTTCTGGCAGTCAGAGCATTTCCATGGCAGACCGAGCCTCTGGTTGCCATGGAAATGCCCCACTTCTTTAAACTTCATTTTTTTTAGCCTCCTGGATATCCAGGGGTCTAATTTTCTCTCCATGCTACAAGTTTGCAGCCTGGGGAACATTTTTTCATTCCCACACATGCCTCTTGCCCCATCTCAAAGGGGTTTGAGATGGGGCAAGAGGCACATGCGCGCTCGTCTGGATGCACCCTATGTGTGGCAATAAGTCACAATAGGATCTAATGTGCCATCCCACAATGACACCTTCTACCATGCAAGTGTGGCATGGCAGGAGTATGATTGTGTGGATTGCACATTAGATCCCATTGTGCCTTTACCTGCATGAGGAGAGGGGCTCTATACCATGCAATTCACTGGCTAATCATACAGTAAATTTAGACCAGCCACAAGTTCAAAGTAATGATCACACAATTACCTGGTTAATCTTGCAATAAATTTAGTCTAGCCACATGTGCAAAGTAATTATCTCACAATCAAAATGACTATCCAACTACAAAAAGAGCCAAGCCGCTATAAAGTTAGTGCTTGAAAATGTGTAACAGCTCTATAGATGGTTTCTATCCAGCTTTAGTTTGTAGAGTGTAGCAGGAACCTTAGATAGTGTGGGCAGATCTAGACTGAGTCAGCTAGTATAATAATTACTTCTATCATGTCTGATAGATTTATTTCTGTAAGTGACCCTAGGACTTTGGGTCTTAACAAACAATTTGGAAGTAATTACTAAATTTCAAGTACTTATATTTTACCCCTCAGGCTAATATACTTTATTTCTTAAGCATCCTCTTTCCACCTTACTGATATGCTCAGGGTAAAGAAGCTACTAAAGTAACAGTAATGTCAACATTATAATGAAAACATCTAGCATCTTAACACATGTAACAAGAAGCGTGGAAAAACGCTATGAGCTAAAAATATTCAGTCTTTTCTTGATTATGGCTGATGAGATGAAAAAGTAAGACTCCAGATGTTTGACAAGTGTCTTTTTTTTTAATATCCTATTGTAAACTAACTACCTAGGAGGTTCTACAATAAAGATATGTTTTAAATATATGCCTTCTGCAAGTGTAGCTCATGATCTCATTACCAAAGCCCAGGGGAGGAATTTGGAAATTAATCCAAAATTAGATGTTAATTAAAAATATGTGCAAATTGATGTGATATACTGGAGGTATGAAGCTAATCCCCATGCAGAGCGGGAGTGAAACTTTAGGTATAGCTCTGAGCAAGGACCATCCCTGCAGTGTTGGTCAAGTATGGCATGCTGATTTGAAATTCTTTTTTAGGCAAACATAGATACCTTACACATATTTTTCACAGTGTCAAGTGTCACAGATGATATCTTTTCACCTTATGGGGGTGTAGGCAGCAACCGTGAAAGTATCTGGCTACAACTCGAGAGTAATGAGACTGAGCCCCAAGCCAAAAGTTGACACAGCTGTAAATGGGCACCTGGTCATTTGGGCTGGGGAGCAAAGGCAGTCAGATGCAACACTAGCAATGTCACTATGTTGTGTGCTGTTTGCCACGGTAACTATTGCATCTTTACCATGCCAGCCCTATGGGGCATTAGGTTTGGGAGGATCTTTGCCCCATAGAAACCCCAGAGATGGAGAACTATTATGTTGCAGATTTTAAGCATGCCCACTTGACTCTGCTGAATGAGTGTCACAATTTGGCCTGCTTACTAGTTTCTTTTAACTTCACGTATAACTCACAGTCTACTTTTGGCTGGTTCCCAGCATACTAAGGAGCTCTCTCCTTTGCAGTGAAATATATTACAGAAAGCAAAACCCTTACCTTTCTTCTCTTTGATCAGTTACTATCTTTGTACACATTGCAGGGCTTGATAGATCAGAGTTTCCATTTTAATGATATATGCATTTTGTATGAGTGTCAAGTCCTTCCTTCTTGCATCAAAAAGTTAATGGGGGAAAGCATTCTTCAAGTGCCTCGGATGCAAACAAATTACAGCCTCAGAAGAAATGAACCAGACATAGCTGCCTGTTGGACTTTCGGAATGAGATATTCAAATTGCCTAAGGGATTTGGATACTCAATCATCATTAAAATTAATGAGAATTGGGCCTGTAAAGTCCTAAGGGGCTTTGAAAAGCTCAGGCTCAAAATCCATACTAGCAAATAATAACAGTTTTCTGATAGTCAGCTTCTATCTAATCTACTGTCTATTTTATCTAAACTTTCTGTTTCTGGAGCATTTATTACTACAGTGCCTTTTTGGGATAATTGTCCAGTAGACACACTCCATTCCATTACAGCAAACCATCTCCATATCACTAGTTGCTGCAATTAAACCTCCTCTAAAGCCTGGCTGATCTGCTGCTTTCAGTGCACAATACCAGTCTTTAGACACCAAATGAATGCCTAGATCAGCAAGCCCCAGGCTTAAAAAATGGTGTCCATTGAAGCAATATTTTCAAAACTGTAATTGAGATTGAGAAAGGTTTAATAAAATACTAACTATTCACCACTTAGATGGGGGAAATCCATATTGGCTGCATCTACATGAGCAGCAGCCTGCACAGTTGCTACTGCGCAGTCAATTAGTACTTGCGCATGCAAATACTAAATGACTGCACAGTGTTACTGTGCAGTACTGTCACCACAGGTTTTCTTTCTGATGCTACTGTGCAGTAGCAATGAGTTACTGTGCAGTAGTATTGCATCAAGGTTCGTGCCCGGCAATGCTACTGTGCTGTAGCAATGAGCTATGGTGTGGTAGCTCGTTGCTACTGCGCCATAAGGTCTCTTATAAATATGTGAAATAACTCAAATGCCCTGTGTCTTATCTCTGATAGAACTTGAGCAACTATGTTCTTCTTAATGCACAATTTCCTTCCTCAAGACAATATTCCTTATTATAATTATTTCATTTAATTATTGACCAAGGTCCGATAGTAGTGCTTATGTATCAGCACAAGGGACAGTTGTCCTCTGCTTTGCTGCTGAATGATCCAGTCTTGACCACCGCATGCATGTCACCACCACACCCTCCTTTTCAGCCTCCTGGGTTCACTCTTGATCAGCGTTGGTCATAAACAACCTGCGCCATATTTGTAACTTTAGACTGGTACCAAAGGAACCCCAAAACATTTATGTGCATTCTTCTTTGTCTCCCCGATGGATATATGAAGAATAGGCGAAAGAGATAAATACCAAGAACCAAACTGTGGAACCCAGGGCTGGAGTCTGTTCTGAGTTTCACCAGTGTAGTTTGAGAAACTCTTTTTACTTGTGTGTGGATCTCCCTGAATGCAATAAAGTAAAAGATGGTGATGCTGTGTTTTCATTTATTTGCATTATGGTGGTTCTTTGAAACAGCAACTGAATTTGCGATCTCATTGAATTGGACATCCCTGTCCGTAGAGGCTTTCAAATTAGACTGAATCTGACCCAGGACAATGGAAAGGCATCAACTGACTTCAGTGAGCTTTGGATCCAAGCCTTTGTAGATAGGCCAAACTAAGGGTGGGAGAAAGGGAATGCTTTTATCCCTGTCTTACAGTATGGGAACTGTGGGCCAGAGATTAAGTGAACCAATCCAGGATCATAGACAAAATCTGCAGCAGAGCTGTGAAGTAAAGTGAGAGCAGAATTTGGCTAGTCGTAGTTATATATTCCTGTCATAAAAAGATTAAATGAAAATAGACTGGCTGGTGGGTTGCTTGTGTCTCATATATAAAAATAGCAATTTGGTGCAGTTTCAGTGGCTGGTGTAGACATTAAACAACAGCATATTTTATAGCAAAAACATTTTTAAGCAATCCAAAGGGACATCTTTTCCTTCTCAGCTGCTGATTTATATTAAAAACCCAGAAGATGCAGCTAGGGGAGTAATTTTGTCTGGTTTACAAATGATAAAAAATAAATAAATAAAGCTATTGATTTTTTTTTTTCTGACTTTCCTTGTGGCAACACACTCACAGGATATACAATCATGCCTTTTTTTTGCCTTATATAATGACAACTAGTCCAAATAATGTTTCCTTATAAATGATCAGATGACGGATGGTGCAGAGAATATTTCCAAACAAGCACAAAAGGGAATAAGTACAATTTTGGATCCTTCGCTTCAGTAAGAGAAGTTTTATGAATTCAAGTAATATGTATACCGTGACCATTCTGTGATAGCTTTTAAGCGCTTCTCCCATTTTACTAAAGGAGTTTTAAAACTGGGTGAATACCATGAAACTTTATTGTGCAAAAATTGGTTTAACTCTCTAAAACAATTTGATTTGGTTGGGTTAACACCTATTTTAACAAATATTGCTATCACTGAATTTATCCCTACATTTCTTAGTAAAAAAAATAAAAATAAAAGTATGAAACATCAGTAAATACTCATGCAAAGAAGCAAAGTTTAACTCTATACATCTGATCATTCACACCAGAAATTCTCATCCTAGATGAAAATCATCCCCACTGGAGACCAACCCAAGGGCTATGTCCCATTTCAGTCCAGGTAAGCCCTCAAAATCCTGTTGAGATGGGAAGCATGTGGTTGTCTGAGCTTTCTGCTGGTGAATGAAGCTCATACTGTAAAGGAGTACTTTCATCCAGCCAAAAACTTAGAAACAACAATGGTAGAAATACGTAACTCATCACAGCGGCTAGATTTTTGAATCTCTGATATCAGAAGCAAACTGGTTTTATTCCTATAACATAACCCTCCTCCCCCCCCAAGAAAATATTGCCTGAACCTGTTCAGCCTTCACAAGAGAAGGCTGAGGGGGGACCTGGTGACCATCTATAAACTCACTAGGGGGGACCAGAAGGGTTTGGGGGAGACCTTATTTCCTCTAGTGCCCCCCGGGATAACAAGGAATAACGGCCGCAAGTTGTTGGAGGGTAGGTTTAGATTAGACATCCGTAAGAACTACTTCACAGTCAGAGCGGCTAGGATCTGGAACCAACTTCCAAGGGAAGTGGTGCTGGCTCCTACCCTGGGGGTCTTTAAGAAGCAGCTTGAAGCCTACCTGGCTGGAGTCACTTGAGCCCAGTTTCCCTCCTGCCCAGGCAGGGGGTTGGACTTGAAGATCTACAAGATCCCTTCCGACCCGACTTCTATGATTCTATGATTGCTAGATTTGAATAACCAGAGTACGGAAGAAAAAACACTGTTTTCTCATAAGCTTTGAAGCACAGGCCAGAGAAGTCAACAAGAGCCATTTCATTGACATAATGGATTTTTGATCAGGCATTCTTCTTGATGAGAAAGAGAGGATACAACCTCAATCATATCAGAGAGACAGATCACAGCAGCAGTGGTAGAGAGCCTCGCCAGAGCCTCAGTTCTGGTTTAGAAGCCCTGGAGCAGGAGCTGGTGAATGAGGCTTATTTTTTTTGGTGGCAGTCTCAAGTGGCCTACTTAAAGAAGCTGAAAGTTAAAATGTGGAAACAGATGTTCTATTTGTCAAGGGGGAAAAATGACCATGAAAAATCACCTTCTCACTCAACAGATCTTAGTTTTTCCTCCTTTGTTTTCTGGGTCATTATAGTTGATGTTAGCGACAAAGTTAAACTTTTACTCTTTTTATCCTCTTAGATCCAGTTATGGAGGAATCCTTGTCAACTGGTCCAATACTTCTCCATATTCTAGTTCCCCAAAGCTCTGCTCACGCAGCGGCTACTCAAATAAAACGTGTAATGAGCAACTCCATTGTGCTGCACATAGGTTTTCATTATCCACGTCAGAGTCATGAAACTCATACAAAACGAAATTACCTGAATAACTCAAAGCTAAAGGGTCCTGTACTTTTAGAGTTGGCCTCTCCATGACAAGACTTAAGTAAGGTACAAATCCTTGCATTGCTGAGCTCTATCCTTACCACTGCAAGAGTCAGAATACTAGAGCAGCAGCAGCACTGGTCTGATCCAGGCTATTGATTCCCGTGGTTTTAACCAAAATGCAATGCTTCTTGAAAAGAAGCTGATAGCATGATTCTGTCTGCACTTTATTTTTTTTCCAAAAGAACAATAGAGAGGGCTTGTGTGTGATTTTTATTTTTGCACCATAACACCCTGACTGTATCAGATGTGAAGTATCACCAAGTTCTATTGACTTCTGGAAAAGTTAATGTCACAAATCACTTCATCACCTTTAAGCATCAGAGCCAAAGAGAAAAATGTCGCTAAAACATCGGAAACCAAGTTATAGACCAGAATGCAGAAAGCAGCAGTTCTGCTATATTCTACCAGCTCTTCTGCTCTAACAAATAACCCAGCTCCCTTACACAGAGGAACTGCTTCTGTATCAATTGCCAATTACAAAATACAAGGAACTGCAAGAAGAAAATTGGACTCTGACACATGCTAATACATTAAACAGTAGAAAATGACAGAGGCACATGAAGGGGGGAAAAATGAAAACATAAAATAAAGAGATAACTCTCCTACAAGATGATCAACGCAGAGGATACTTGAAGAGACTGCTGTTAGCCGGGAGGAATCTCAGTCTTTGAATATTCAGTGCAAAATATATCTTATGAAAATGTTCTGCTCGAATGTAAACACATCCTCAAAAGAAGGTACATTTTATTCTCTTAGAAGAAACGGATCCCCTCTAGGAAGTCTATATTAAGCCTGCTGGTAACTGGCCATATTGTATTTACACATCACGCAAAAGATGGAACCGATGTAATGCAGCCGTATAAGCCCAGGGTCTGAGCCAGAGCACGTCAGGCTGGCTCTTGGAGTGGCTGCCAAAAGAGCTCCAGGGCAGGAGAGCTATAGAGGGGCCCCTAGTTGTGGCCTGCACTACCCTGGCAGTACTGCAAGCAGTCTGTGGCTGACTTGCAGGGGAATAGGACTCAGGGTAGGAGGGAGCTGAGGGACAACCAAGGAGCTGGTGCTGGGGTCAGACCTAGGTGGAAAGGGGTGTAATAGGCAGAGGGCTGCTTTTGGGTAAGAGTTTTATATTGGTGGTTTGTGAATGGTAGGTGCTAAGGGGTGGTTTGAAGGTCCCAATAATACCAGAGGGGCACGTGACCACCTTGAGCCTGACCAAGCTCGAAGCCCAGGGCCTGAGTAAGGTAGCTTCCTATTCATTTTCTGGGTCAAGACCTAGATGCCTCCTGAGACAGATTCACTGTGGCCCAGGAGGAAAACAATTCTATCCTTTGTTAAGACATGGTATATCTGGTTGTGTTCCACTTCCCCATGCCACATACAATGAGAATATCTTAGCAAGGTTTATTGACTTGAGCAGTGAGACACCTATGCAAATGACTGCAACTGCTTCACGTGGCATTCATTTCAGTATACAATTGTTGTTCTTCCGTCATCTCAAACACCTAGCAGGTTGAACAGTTCTCAAGGCACAGAAGTTCCTGTCCCCCTTCAGCTTTGGGGATTTGAACCCACATCTCCTGTCTCTTGGCTGTAACCATCAAGCTATGGGGCAGGCAAGATTGACAGCATTACTCCCCTGTCTATTGATGGCGGTCTACTAGGGACCAGTGATGAGACCAAAAGAACAAGCAAGCAGGAGGCGTGATCTGTAGCCCAGGGAAGGGGCCACTACCTCAGGAGGTCATCCTGTGTTTTAACCCTGCCATCAAGCCCCTTTATGCATTTCACCTAATGACTAATGCCAGATGCATCCTTCAAACTGATATAAATCTAAATGTTATGATTCTAATCATGTTGTGGCATTATTCAGGATTACTCTTTAGTGACAGGGGGAAGGATCTGGCCCAATAGACTTTCATCATTGCAAGTGAGATGGGATTTTGGCTCGTTGGGCCCAGAACAACCTGGAAACAATCAGTTTACTCAGAATTAGTATGCCCCTTTTGTCCCGCTGTGTCTAGTGCAAGGGTGCAGACTTTTATTTTTGCTGGGCCAGGAAGCTAACACAATGGGCATGTGGAAAGTTTTCAGGTGACAGCCCTCTTCATGAAAGGGGCCATGGCCCTCGGCCCCCCATGTACGGGTGCCTCTGGTCTGGTAGGTGAATGGTGAGAAATGGGACAGAAGAACTGTGATTTCAGGAGAAGTGTGACAGTGGAGGTGCTTGGAATAAGGGGAGACTACAAAAAACCAACAGTTTTTTGGTTCTCAGTGGCTGGGATGGGACAAAATTAGAGGCTGTGGTTGAGTAGAGAGTGAGGACATAGCTGATTGTTAGAAAGAGAGCTATTATTGAACAAGCAATGCAAGGGAGATCATTGATAGAAAGTGCCAACAAAGGAAAAAAGGGCGCAGTAGAGTTTTGGCTGCACACCAGAGTGGCTAGTTGCAGCAGTGGGAGTTGGGTGGGTGAGGAACGACCGACCAGACCCATGTCATGGACCACTTTGTGTCTATACACACCACTCAACAAGTTCACAGTAAACCAGTTTATAATAGTACTTGTTTTTCCAAGAATACTTTTTAAACTATTCCAGGCATCTTAAAACTATTTTAACAGGTTTGCATGTCTGTCTGCTTCAGGGTTAAACTGTATTATGTATGTCCATGACCTCACTAAGTTTCACATAACTAGTTTATAGGCTGCTTAAGTCATAAAAGACATTCTACTTCCCTGCATATAACACCCTACGTTGAGGATGGATCAAAGTGGGTAGTAAAGGACACCATGGTCCTTTACTATGGATCAATATCTCAGTTCTTGCAGGTACTGGAAATTTTGCAGAGAATAGGACTATTGGAAGAGACTGTTGAATAATCCTCTCTCTGTAACAGCATTAGACAAGGATGACCTATTCACTTCCACAACTTGTGGAAGGATATCCCTTCTCTATGATTGAGTGCAATTGTTTTACTAGTTAGTAGCAATGAGGTGGTGCCAAGAGGGACGTTCTTGTCTCCCAAAGCATCTCAATAGAAAAGCAGGACAAAGCAGGCTAGGGGAAACAGAGGCAGACAGAAATCATTGGGTAAGATGAGATCAGAAGTAAAGCCAAGAATATAACACAGTGTCATCTACCAGTGAACAAAATCTTAATGCAATATATGTTCTACAAAAGTTTTGCACTGCAGAGGGATCACTGCCCTATGGTACAAGGACCAAAAA
>NW_005841857.1:5185723-5189498 GCF_000455745.1 Alligator sinensis
GCTGAGAAATAATCTTGTTGCTATTTTATTGCTTATGGGTACATGCCATGCCCTTGGCTGGCACCCCTGAGTCACTGGAGGTGTGAGGGTGGCCAGCAGAATGTAATTTTAGCTGAATAACTTATTCTGTGGGGCACCCAGGGAACAGATAAGATTGTTTCTCTAGAGAGAGAGAGACAATCACTGATATATTTGGATGCTTTGTAAATGTGCTGTCTGTAGCACCTGTCAGCGATAGCAGTAGAACAACATTGCTATTGAGTTGCTCAAATTATCTTAGGTTCAGTGTGATTTTCAGTGCTATCACTTTGCTGTTTTTCTCAAGAGGCATTTTCAAATATCATACCTTCCCTTGTCTTTAGCATCCTAGTTTTTTTTTTTTTTTTATGTTAAAGCGAGCTATAAAATCAGTAGTCTCTAGTGGGGAATGTAGTATATGGATAGTTCACTTAACAATACCAAATGAAAAGCTCTCACTTAAAGGCATATCCTCCTCCCTGCACACCAACTACATTTATTTCTTTTTGTGCACTTTTCAGTTATGAAAAATCAAAACACAACATGTTGATCTCATAGTATCCATTGCAAAAATAATACAGATAGGGCTCTGATACACATGCAGAGAGGCTGCTCTGATGTGTTGTAATTATAATGCGGGGGAGCAGACTTGATTAATTGACTCTGCTGGAATGTAGTAATTACTGTGTTCCAGCAGACTCCAGTGTCACGTGTATCAGTGTCCCTGCACTGAAAAATGGTGGTGGGGGGGGTTTAAGTAAAGCTGGTTTGATGAGCTTTAGTTAAAGCACCCCTGCAACCATTTTTCAGCGTGGGGACGCTGATACACGTGACATTCTCGGCACATCTATAAGCATCTATAAGTGGTCATAGATTCCAGAAATCAGTAAAGATAAGACCAGAATATTTTAGGATATACATCTTCAATGGTGGTGGAGGGCGGGGGAGTAGAATAAGCCACATTTCTGTTCTGTGGTGAGTAGTTATTTTTCTCCCCAGATATATCTGTTTTTCTCAGCCCCAGCTAAATTCATTCTTCATCACTAAGATATCCAAGTTTTACTTGGATACTAGTTTTACTAGGAAACAAAGTCACAAGACACCATTCTACGCTCCATCTGAGTCCACTGTCAAGAGGTTCAGGCAAGGGCTGGGGGAAGGGAACCCCCTTCCCTCAAAGGCCCAGCTAGGCTTCCCCACAATACCCAAGCTGGGATGGCTGGGGGTGGCCTTGAGGCAAGGGGCCTCTGCTCCACCCTGTTCCTTCCTCCAGCTCCCACCAGACCAAGCCCAGCTATCACCTCTGTGCTACTCCCTCCCCTTCCCACTTCCTCTTCTCCCTCCTTCACTGACAGCCCTGAAAAAGGCATGAAAAAGGAACCCTGGGGGGAACCTGAACACAAGTTCCCTAAGGTGCACTGTTCTATTGTGCCTTCAAGTAATACCTGATTTATCAAGGGTTAATTTTTCACATGATCAGGCATTTTTTAAAGTGTTCTGTAGCCATGCATGTGAGTTATGTTCTGGCTATAAAGCACTTTCAGGGGCCAGATAATGTGAAAAATGTAATGTGTATAAACCTCCTAAGTGGTAAAGTAGAAATTAGCTGGGGCTGCTTTCTCAATCTTCTGTATTTTCCAATAGCTGTTAAATGTGGAATATGAGTGTGGTTTACTCTAATTTAACCTCCCCCAGTGGAGATATAAACCTACACAGGTGTCAGTCTTGTGCACTGAATGAAGCAGGGAACCTAAGGAAAATATAGTGTGATCTCGAGCTATAATTAGATATAATCATATAATGCATACAGGAAACAGGACTCAAAATAACTCACAGGCCACCTTACTCCTATCTTCTGAATTTTTGACACTGCAAACTGAATAATGTTCTTTTAACATAGTTTCTTCCCTGTAATATATATAGTTGGTATCATAGAACTCCTATACATGCTCCAACATGCTGTAGTTATAACACATTGGAGCAGACTCAATTAATCAAGTCTGCTGAAGCGTGGTAATTACTGCACTCCAGCAGACTCCAAAGTCATGTGTATCAGCATCCTCACACTGAAAAATGGTGGCAGGGGTGCTGTAGCGAGCTTTAGTTAAAGCGCCCCTAACACCATTTTTCAGCACAGGGACACTGATACACATGACACATGATGCTCTCTCTGAGAGCTGCTCTAATTAAAGCACTCTCCCCCCCATTCCCGGATCATGTCTGTAAACACTTTTAAGTTTTATCCCTTTTCCACTTTCTATTTTTCATTAAATGCAGTGGTTGCCAATTGAGGGAACTGGACTCCAAGTAGGAATACAAGCCTGAGAGTAATTCCGTTGTAGAAGATCATAAAAGTTCACAAGGAGAATTGGTGTCACAAGTTCACAAGTGGTGTCATTAGAAGAAAAGTTTGGGAACTGCTGTTTAAGCATCCAATACCTCTTGACAAGATTTGGTGAGAGACTTTCCTTTGACTGGGATAAGACTATTAGGCTGTGTGGTATTTAGGATGAGATCTGCCCTACCCTTTGTGACTCAACACCACCCAGGTTATCATTTCACTCCCAAAGTATGAGTAAATTGCAATAACCGTACTGAGTTTTCACTGTTGCTCTTGCCAGAAAGGAGAAATGAAGAGAACCTTATAATGTCAGCAGTACAGCACAGGTAAGCAATAAGGGGCCCTTTGGGAATCAGAGCTGGGGTGCAGCAAAGGCGCCAGTCACAGGGCTCAAGTGCCTATATATTAATGCTAGGAGCATGGGGAGCAAGCAGGATAAGCTAGCACTCCTGCTTGCAGAAAACACCTACAACTTAGTAGGGCTAACAGAAACCTGGTGGGATTCTTCCCACAACTGGGCGGTACATATTGAGGGTTATAAACTGTACAGAAAGGACAGAGTGGGGAAGAAAGGGGGAGGGGTTGTGTTCTATGTCAATGAGCAATATACATCGACCCTTATCAAGACGGAATCGAAGGATTCTTTAATGTCTTCATCAGCGACTTGGACGAGGGAGTGAAATGTACTCTGTCCAAGTTTGCAGATGACACAAAGCTATGGGGAGAAGTGGACACACCAGAGGGCAGGGAACAGCTGCAAGCAGACCTGGACAGGTTGGACAAGTGGGCAGAAAACAACAGAATGCAGTTCAACAAGGAGAAATGCAAAGTGCTGCACCTAGGGAGGAAAAATGTCCAGCACACCTACAGCCTACGGAATGACCTGCTGGGTGGCATGGAAGTGGAAAGGGATCTTGGAGTCCTAGTGGACTCCAAGATGAACATGAGTCGGCAGTGTAACGAAGCCATCAGAAAAGCCAATGGCACTTTATCGTGCATCAGCAGATGCATGACGAATAAATCCAAGGAGGTGATACTTCCTCTCTATCGGGCGCTGGTCAGACCGCAGTTGGAGTACTGCGTGCAATTCTCAGCACTGCACTTCAAGAGGGATGCGGATAACCTGGAGAGGGTCCAGAGAAGGGCCACGCGTATGGTTAAGGGCTTGCAGACCAAGCCCTACGAGGAGAGACTAGAAAAACTGGACCTTTTCAGCCTCTGCAAGAGAAGTTTGAGAGGCGACCTTGTGGCTGCCTATAAGTTCATCACGGGGGCACAGAAGGGAATTGGAGAGTATTTATTCACCAAGGTGCCCCCGGGGGTTACAAGAAATAATGGCCACAAACTAGCAGAGAGCAGATTTAGACTAGACATTAGGAAGAACTTCTTCACAGTTAGAGTGGCCAAGGTCTGGAA
>NW_005841857.1:5191682-5195466 GCF_000455745.1 Alligator sinensis
GGGCTTGCAGGCCAAGCCCTATGAGGAGAGACTGGGGCACCTGGACCTCTTCAGCCTATGCAAGAGAAGGTTGAGAGGTGACCTTGTGGCTGCCTATAAGTTCATCACGGGGGCACAGAAGGGAATTGGTGAGGTTTTATTCACCAAGATGCCCCCGAGGGTTACAAGAAATAATGGCCACAAGCTAGCAGAGAGCAGATTTAGACTAGACATTAGGAAGAACTGCTTCACAGTTAGAGTGGCCAAGGTCTGGAATGGGCTCCCAAGGGAGGTGGTGCTCTTCCCTACCCTGGGGGTCTTCAAGAGGAGGTTAGATAGGCATCTAGCTGGGGTCATCGAGGGGGGTCAGACTTGATGATCTATTGAGGTCCCTTCCGATCCTAGAATCTATGAATCTATGAATGGCTGGGATTTGGAACCTTACCAAAGAGGCAAAGGATGCCTAGTACATTGAAAATGACTTTTCTTTCCAATTTGGGGAATATAAGATTGAAATAAGCAGATGGAGGGGGGAAATAAAGTATACATTTTCAAACTTAATAAATAGATTTTTAGAGGTGCTGTAGACATGTCTTCCTTATATATCCAAATAAGAGTTTAGGTTTAGGTGTTTAAGTACTAAACTTTAGGCCCCCAGTTCTCTTGAGACCTGACAGAGGCCTTGCAGGCAGGAGACTTGGTTGTTATTGGTGACTTCAATTACCCAGATGTAGATTGGGAGGAACATTTGGCTAGGTGAGATTGGTCATGTAGCTTCTTACCTGTAATCAAGGAACTGTTTCTGACCCAGAAAGTGCAAGAGCTAACCAGAGGTACCGCTCTCCTAGACTTGGTCTTGGCCAAAGGAGATGATCTGGTGTGTAGCTTGAACATGGAGGGTAGCTTGGGTGACAGCAACCATAAGCTCATCAACTGCTCAGGTTCACTGACTGTCACAAAGTTGATAAATCAATTAGCAGGATTGAAGTCCTGGACTTCAAACGTGCTGAATTCAACATGTTTAGTGCATTTGTAGGGGAGGTGATGTGGGACCAGGGATGGAAGGTGAATGGGGTGCACGAAGAGTGGTCATTCCTCAAGGACATTATCCTTGAAGCACAAAAGTAAAACATTCCCATGAAGAGAAAAGGTAGCAGAAAGAGTGGCAAGTTCCTCCTGGCTCAATAGGGACCTCGCAGCCCTCTTAAAAAAGAAAAAAAAGAGGTGTGCACACAATGGAAGCTAGGGACAGTCCTCAAGGAGGACTATACAACAGTGGTCCACACTTGTAGGGCAATGATTAGGCAAGCTAAGGTGGTAACTGAGTTTAAGTTAGCCGAGGAAATCAAGGACAATAAGAAGTCCTTGTTTAGGTATGTAGGAAGAAGAAGGAAAATAAATGGAAGTGTGGTGCCCTTGCTTAACACCTAAGTGCTGCTAGTAATGGACACTCAGGAAAAACCTGAACTCCTGAATGCCCACTTTGCTTCACTATTTCACTGGACCAAGAGGAAAGACAAGCAAGATAAGGATCACAGGGGGCATGGTTAGAATGATAGTCTTCCCACTGTGGATGCTGAGCTGGTGCAAAACCAACTAGAAAAGCTAGACATAAGTCAGCAGGACTGGATGGACTTCACCTGAGAGTGCTGATGGAGCGGGTGGAGGTCATTGCAGAACCCCTGGCAAAACTCTTTCAGAAATTGTGGCACACAGGGGAGATCCCTGAAGATTGCAAGAGGATTGTGCCCATCTTCAAGAAGGGGAAGAGGGAGGACCTGAGCAACTATAGGACAATCAGCCTAACCCCCATCCCAGGCAAAATCCTGGAAAAACTCATTAAAGAATCTATGTGCATTACGCTCGTTGAGGGCAAGATTCTCATCAACAGCCAGCATGACTTTATCCCGAGTAGGTCAGGTCTTACAAATCTCACCTCCTTCTATGAACAAGTCTCTCACCACCTGGACATGGGAGAGAAGGTTGACATTACTTGCCTAGACTTCCAAAAGGCTTTTGATCTAGTATCCTACTAAATCCTTGTGGAAAACTTGAAAATTTGTGTGCTTAACTGCTCAACAGTTCAGTGGCTGAGAAACTGGCTGCATGGTAGGACCCAGAGAGTTCTCATAAATGGATCTGTGTCGTCCTGGTGAGAAGTGGCCAGTGGTGTACCTCAGGGGTCCGTGCTTGGACTGTTGCTTTTCAGCATCTTTATCAATGATTTGGATCTGGGGGTGAAAAGCTCGCTGGCTAAGTTTGCAAATGACACCAAGTTATGCGGGAGCGTGGTCATGCCAGAAGATAGGTTGCAGATACAGGTGGTCCTGGACAGGCTGGAGAGTTGGGCGGACTGGAACCAGATGAAGATCAACACTCGAAGTGTAAGGTGCTCCATCTGGAGACAAACAATCTCCAACATACTTACAGGCTCGGTGGCGACAATTTGACTTAAACCACAGCTGAAAGGGACCTAGGGGTAGTGATTGACCATTGCATGAACAGGAGCTGGCAGTGCGATGCTGTGGCCAGCAGGGCAAACAACATGCTAGTATGCATTAACAATTGCATCTCATGCAAAACTAAGGAAGTGATACTCCCACTGTACTCCGCACTGGTGAGACCACAGCTGGAGTACTGCATCCAGTTCTGGACACTGCACTTCAACAAGGACGTGGAAAAAACTTGAGAGGGTCCAGAGAAGAGCCACCTGTATGATCAGGGACTTGGGGAAGACCAGGAGCAATGGATACAAACTCCTGGGAGGCCGTTTCAGGCTCAATTCCAGGAAAAAAAACTCCTTCACAGTCAGGGTGTCCAGACCGTGGAATAAACTCCCTCCAGAGGTGGTGCAGTCACCTACCCTGTAAATCTTCAAAAGGAGACTGGACAGTCACCTTGCTGGGGTCACTTTACCCCAGTTGTCTTTTCCTGCCTAGAGCAGGGGGGCTGGACCCGATAATCTACAAGGTCCCTTTCAGCCCCTAACAATCTATGAATTGATGAATCTAAGTTTAATTTTTTTTTCCTACGAGTTTTGACTATTTCAGGGGTACTACCTTTAAAATAGAAAGACAAGCACCCAGTGGGCACTCAATTACTGCATTCTATAGGAAGGCTGGCATGTTTATAAAAGGTCTCTGAAGCTGCTCTTATTTGCCTGCTCTTATCTCAGGTAGCATAATAACAACTGCCACTGAGTCCTTAAGGGGGGGGGGGGGGGGTTTTGACTGAGCAGAAAGAAAAAATAGGGGGGGAAGTTTGACTTGATCTTCAGAAAGAATAGCTATCATAGCCTAATTATTTACTGCACTGAATTCTGTTTTTCTTGTAGTCTCTGTTCTAATTATTTAAGTATTCCACCAAGTATAATAAACACTCATCGTTTTATAATGCTCTGTGATTTCTGGGTCATGTACGGTATCCATTTTACACCATCAATTTCCTTGTTATTTACCTTTAATATAGGAGAAGTGTTTGGTGGTAGAGATGGTTACTTGTGTACCTGTTCTCTTAAGTAGCCATTTCTTCTAAATATACAATCCAGACACACACAACACCCCCCGCCATGCCATTGAAAATAAGATGATCTCATTGCTCATTAAAATGCTGGGTTAATTTTTGTAGGTACAGTTGTTTACATTTAAACAAGAACTTTCTATTCATTTCACTTTTTGTGTAACAATGCAACAAACAAATAACTAGGAGCAGATTCAGAGCCTACAAACTCCTGAAACATGGTTACATAATAAGAACATCGTTGCTTCTTGATGCATTGACGCTGGTTTCTGAGACAGTTAATGTG
>NW_005841857.1:5195476-5211918 GCF_000455745.1 Alligator sinensis
TACAAATTAAAGGAGTTGATGTCTATGCTTGTATTACCCAGCTAAAATCCTCAGACCAACCCTTCTTTGCTCGTATAGTATCATGTGAAGGAAAAAAAATGGGGGGGGGGGGGGGGTTGGGGGGGGGGGGGGGGCGCGTAGGGGGATGCTTACAGCAGCATTCAATCCAAATCTGTTGCAGGCTTGATTAACTGTACAAAGGATTTCCCGCCCCCCTGAAAATTGGCATATCAGCATCCCCTTCAAAAGAAACAGCTTTCCATTCATCATTCCATAGCATTCAGTGGAAACTGGTCCTATGCTCAGACATTAAATTTTCTTTAGAGCTCGTCACTCCCATTGGTTTCCTTGATCATCTGTCAATCTGGGAGATTAAATAAGGCAGTAGTTTTTTTTGTTGGTGTCCTGGATAACAAGATCAGCAGAACCACAGTAATTATTACAGGGAACAACGCAGAGGTGTGTAGATATTTATTATCAAGGGACTCGAAGCACATGTGCACATTCCCACTATATCAGTTCTCATTATAATTAATTTTACTCTTCTTTCACCCAGGGGAGGTTGCTTCTAAAAAGCATGTAAGTAGTGCTTTAGTAGTACATGTGGCATTTGGCATTTTGGCTTTATACTGTCCACATAACTAATGAGTGATGTTTTATAATTATGTAACTATTTATAACTAACCATACTGGCTTCTTTGATGCCTTACAGTACTTAAGTACAACGCATGCAAAAGTTATCATCCATGCATCAGACGTGCTAACAAAGAAGGGCAATATCTTGCATCTATAAGTGTCCATGTTAAGAACTGTTTTAGTATTTCATGAATCATACCCAGTCCCACTTTGGGCAGTCTCACAGGCTGTAGAATTGGCTTTTACATCTAGGTTAGGGTTGGACATGGCTTTTGGGTATGTCTCTGAGACCTGAGAGTAGCAGTAGTGCACAATCTCTCTTTCAGTAGTTTGAAGAACCCCCTAAAGGCTCTTCCTGCCTTTTATTTCAGAAGCCACAAAGTAGCAATAAAGCAACATCTGCATATAGTGAGGCCATAGAGGTTGGTGTACAGATTGTAAATGCAGTGGGACCTGGCTCTATCTGTATGTTTTCCTTATTCCCTTAAAGCTGTATGGAGAGCATAGATGCAACCATAAAGTTCAAAGTAAATGATGCTGAGCTCTCAAGACCTGGGCTTGTGAGATTCTGCATGCATCCAAATGGGAACGTGATGATAGCTGGTATTGTGTCATTCTCCCACATCTGAGGGAAGGAAAGAAACATCACAGGGCTACAACCCCAAGGTGCAAGGTGACGAGACAGGTGGCTCCCACGGCTAAGGGAGGTGACAAAAAGACACCCTGAAACAGCTCGGGTGGAAGAACGGAAGACCTGAGCCATTGTAAAGGCACTTTGACTGATTTCTCATTTGATAAAAGTCTGCCTAGTCAAATGACCGTTTGACCGACTGACAGCGTTTGATGGAACAATTGTAACATATAATTTATATATATAAAGACTGGTGGATGTGTGGAGCGGGTAACATTACTCTCGCTGTCTTTAGATGTTAGGCAACTGTACCTGCCTCGTGACAGCTCTCAAGGCAAAGAAAAGCAGCAATTTCACCTTCAGTGATGACAAGAGAAACAGACAGGGCTTGGAAAGGTCCTTTCCCTGACAACTGTGCAGCAAAATGGCAGCTATTTGTACATTTACAAATCAAATCCAGTGTCAATTGCACACATTGCGAGTATTCATGCCACATATCATCCAGGTGAAAATCCGCCTCCAGTAAATGCAGATGATGCTCCTGTGCCTGTCATTCTTCCCATTGCTCTGCTCCAGTGGAGACTGAGCTGTTCACTTAACAGGAAAAATGGACGGGAAAAAATAGACAAGGAGTGCATTTTTATTTCATTGGTGGGTGATTATCACCCTTCACGGTGCCTGATTTCTGCTCAGGTCACTGAGGTGTGAGCTTTCAAGAAGGCCCCATTCAAAGGGCAAATATAAAAAAAAATTATAAATGTGCAGGGAAGGAACTCGGTGAATGCAAAAGCACATTTTTTGTCTGCGCTCCGGGGGTGGGATTCTGGAATCTTTATCATTTTGGTAGTCCAAAGCATCTGTAAAACTAGTTCAACTAGTTTGGAAGGGACCTCTCACACCTACCAGAATCCTGGGTAATATGGAAGTGATTACAGCGGCCCCTATATCTTTTGATCCTCAGGGCAGGGAGCATATTTGTTACAGAAGGGCGCATACCTATATCCCAGCAACCTGGGGGTAGATTGGTGATGTAGATAGCCACTGCTGCCACTATACTTTAATTAGGGCACCATCTGGCACAGAACTGGCCTCAGTTTTGAGAAGGGAAGAGTTCACTACCACGTTTGCACATTTCCCTCCTGGGCAGCATTAAATAAAGCTCCTATATTGCCACAATCTAGGTCGTGAATACTTTAATAGTGTATATCTTATGGCTCCACAGTGTGGGGAGATTAAATTATCCCTGGAGAGCTAAAACACCGGCCAGTTTACAGGACACAAAACAGAAGCCAACATGGTGCCTAAGGAGAGACACAAAAATCCAGCATTTAAAGAAACAGTACTACACAGAATGGCTAACAAAGAAGGCATCGCAAATAGGACAAAAAACATGGATGGCACAGGGCATGCAAGGAAACTACAAGTGAACTCATGCAGGGAGACAATGTAGCAAAGTAACAGGTGACTGGGCACATTCCTCTATGCCCATAATGTGTGGGCACATCTACTTGTTCATTAATGCTCCATAATTACTGAACCTTTGATGTTATACTTGGATAACCAAGTACCAAATCAATGCACAGTAACTTGTGTTACTGCTCAGTAGCATCAGCACATGGGTTTTTAGTGGCGCTTACTGCATAGTAGCCTAATACTACTGCACAGTAGTGTATTAGCACGGTTTTTGCCTGGCACGCTACGGTGCCATGTTATTAAGCTACTGCACAGTTAGCTTCTTATGTAGACAAGCCCTGTGACCAGCTCCCACTTTTTGGTGTGCTCCTGTTCACAACAGCCCGGTACATTAGGTAAGTTGTTGCTCTAAATGTGTTATGAATCTTGAAAACATGAGTACTGGAAATAATGACTGGTGCAAGAGCATTGTTTGCTTTTGCTAGAGAAAACTTTTCACCTGGGTGATAATGCAGCAGACCTGCTTGCAATGTTTTCAGCTGACACTGGATTTGATTTATAAAGGTACAAATAGGTTGAGAGTCAAGGCCCGGGTGAGAAGAAGGCTGAAGGCATCCTTCAAGAAATACAGACTTGTATTTTGTATGGAATATGTGCAAAGATTAGTGGGGGACCAGGCACCTCAGAACAACTATTTATGTGCTAAAGATTTCTAAAATGCTAAATGCTTAATGAGACAAGGAGAGGGTGAAATAAAATGGTGAGGATAAATCTATGCTGCAAGGAATTGAGGGAGAATCAGGTGGGAAAGGAGAGGTGCATCGTGTGCATTCATGTGTTAAAAGTGACTGTAATAACCATATAATGAAAGACTTGGGGACACAGACCATGTCTGTGATTAATCCAACCATCCTTGGTAAAAACTGCACGTATCAAATACTTCAGTGATGAAGCATGATGACAATCTCCATTATCCATGATGATAATTCCCCCAGGTGCACAGCATGGGAGAGAAAAACCCCTTTACTTTTACTTAGCCAGAGCAGGCTCTCCGTTGCAAACCTACATGATAATTATAACTGCCTAAATGATCACTAATTCCAATGAATAATATTTGTCCTTCTGTGAAAAAAAATCTAAGAGATTTAGAGGCAGAGATCTTTGTTAACAGGGAGTCATGGCTGCCCAGTTGTTTGCTGTGCTCCTGCAGAGCGCTGAGATCATCAACTCTCAAACTCCTGAAAAATGGGAAATGAATAATGAAGTGTAGACCCACGCTACCTTCACTCTGCCCTCTTTCAGTGCTGCCCCTACATTCCCACAGCAAACATAAGCTCTACTGAAGAGGAGCTACTGTGACCTGTACTACAATCAAAGGCTTAACCTGCTCCACAGAAAGACTATCACATGTGATAACCTGCACAATTGCTTAGCCACCTCTCACACTCCCTTGACTCTCAGGTGTTCAGTGCTGTCTCATCCTACACCTTCACTTACCCATCGCTAACTGCACAGACCACATTCCTTTCCAACCTAACTTCTGACTACGCCTATGGCAAGAAACTTCCTATGCCTCACTACTGACACAACCTACCTAATGCAGTAGTGAAATCAGATGCACTGAAACTCTCAGGGTCCACAAGTACCCAAGTGTTAGGCACAAAAGGGGACTGAGCAATTCAGATCACCTCAGATCATACATTTGATGTTGCTCAAATGCATCTCTACACTGTCCGATGCAGATAAGCGATACTGCTAGCTTGGAGGTTGGGGGCAGGCAGGGAATGAGAGTGGATTTAAGGTTACATGACCATGTAACTTAGCTCTTCTTTTTGTGGTTTGCAGAAGTTTCAGTTTTCCTGAACCAGAAGTTTTTGAAGAGCATGAGACACTACACAGCAACCTTAACTGTATTAATGATTTTTTAGACTATTCAGGAAAGAGACATAAAATAACCCCGTGAACCACTAAAATGCTTTGTCCTGCTTTGAAAAAGAAACCTTGTACACTCCATAGAGGCTTTACCATCAGTCATCATCCTGGGGAAGAAGGGTGTATTATTTCTGTTAACCTTATACTCCGTCTCCTTTAGCTTGTAACGGCCACTTGTTAAGTCTTGATCAAGTCATGACCCTTTGTGTTAGCAGCACTTAGACCCATACACGATTGGGGATTCTGGTTGATGCTGCAGGTTAAATGAAATTCAATAGATTATTTGCAGGAAGGAATCTTATTTGGGTGATCCAAGTCTGGATGAGTTGTCTTGGAGGTCATTTTCCCAGGTTATAGTCTCCACTGCCTACATTAAATGGCTCATGGGAGAAAAGTAGGGGTGTCAAACATATGGCCCATGGGTCGGATCTGGCCCACAGAACCATTCCGTCTGGTGTGCTGGTGGGCTGGTGGGCTACCAGAAGCTGGGGGGCATGGCCAGAAGCAGAATTTGGGGTCCTGGACTGCAGTGGATATGGCCATTGGTGGCAGTCCAAATGTAGCCCCACCACCCTGGACTCATGAAGCTGTCTGGCTGCAGCTCCATGCCACTATGTGTCTCCAGCTCCACACTGCTTCCCTGCCAGAGCCTGACATCCCACTATTACCTGGCCAGAGCTTGATGCCACTACCTGCCCCCAGACCTACACTGCTACCCAAACATGGCTCTGTGCTGCCTCCAGGCCTTGGACCAGTGCTGCTGCCCAAATGCATCCTCACCCAAGGTGCTGCTGACCAAGAAGGAGCCCCTGTGATCCAAATCTGGCTTGGAGCCCAGGCTGAGCTTGACACCCATGGAAAAAAAGGTTTAGCAGGCCTGACCTAGAGATGCTGACAGCTGAACCTTCAGAGGGGCAGCGACGAAACTTGTATGAATTCACCAATGCCTGGAAAGCCAAGACTACATAGAGCAGGAGAGATTCCTTCTGCAACTTCCTTGCAGTACCCACAAGACATCTGGGAGATTGACTGACTCCACAGGAAGTGACCTGTGTTAACTACTGCCTGCTTCAGATGTGCATGGGTACTGCTGAAGAAGAGAATATACATAACAAGTAGGTTCAAAATAATCCAGTCCCTGCAGCTCAGGATCAGGAGAGGGAGACCTTGTAATACGAGGTGTTGCTCTGAAGTCAGTAACACTTATCATCAGGATTAGAACTGCTGCTGTGAGCTGCTCCTGGGAAAGACATGCTGTGCAGAATAAGTGCAAACTCTTTGGAGCTTGGAAAGTTTAACCCAATGATTTTATTGTTATTCCCCTTCCAGGGTGCATTCAATTGTCACTTTAATGCAGAAGCTTTGTACCTCTCTTCCCTCTTGATTTGGAGATCTCAAAGCCGCTTGCGGGTTTCACTCCATGACAAGTAAGGAACTGGTTCAAATTCTTGTTATTTATGCAAGGCAAAAAAGATGTGTTCTCTTATAGTTCTGAAAAGCTTGATGCGCAATTGTGCTGCTGTATAGGAAATAATTTCACAAATGGGAAGCCTAAGTTTCAGTAGATGATAATGACTTGTCCAGAGCCACTCCAGCAGTCACTGGTAGAGCTGAGAGTAGAAAGCAGAATTCTGGGTCTCATAGGGTTAAAACATATTTCATTTTTTTATGTACCTAAGTGGTGCTTATGTAGCCGGGTAAATGCAAATTTGTCACTTCCATGGAGTTTAGATTTGCTTTCCACATAGGTAACTACAATTACCCCGCACTTCATATATATTGAGCTTGCTCAAAAGGTTACACTGTCACCAGGTAGCCCCTGTCTGGGTATGCACGCACTGCTGTCTAAGTCCTGAAGCTTTACTCAGAAGAAAAGCATGACTAGTGAGTTTCTGAGCCTGGATCAGAAACTCTCCCATCTTTTAGTCCAGTTGTGATTGAGGCAGTTGATCAGGTTGTGGAAGAACCAGGTTCCACCCTTCCCCAGGAACCACCATTCCTCCCCCTGCCCCCATCACCCTGAAAGGCTTGAATCTTTGAATCGACACCTACCACTTCCTAGAGATATGCTCAATGAGGCCCTGGGTCAGGCAGTGCCTGGAACACCTTCCTGCCCTGCTCTGGGAGAGTAAACCAATGAGAGAGATGCTGCCCAGCAAGGGAGGTGATTCTGGCCCCTAATAGCTTTTTTGCACTTCATATTTAATACTCATTTTATACAAGTCAGATAGTTTTGGCCCGATTTGGGGCAGGAGCTGGGCTAAACACCAAGAAGCTCTCCTCACCAAGGCACCAACCATTGTCTCTTTAGCTTTCCCTCCTTTTTCCCAAATCTCAAACCTCAAATGATGGCTAGAAAATGGTATTTAGAGGTTTGCTTTTGGAAATTGGCTTGTAGGTAAAGTAGATATTGCGTTAGAACAATGGACCAGGGGGGTGGCAAGGGTTCATTGATTTCTAAAAGCGTATTCATGACAAAGTTTCCTTCAAAGCCCACTGTGTCTGAAGCCAGCAGACACACAGGCTGGGAAATTGAAGATATGTACCACACTTCCATAACATGAGTTGGGCATTAGGTCACAGTGCCCGACTGCTGAGCGTTTGGGATTTTTAGTTTTAGTAAATGGCCAAATTAAGGTGTGTGCATGTGATTGGTTTATTGGAACAACAAAAAAAATGCTGACAGGACAGAACATGGACAGTATGACAACCACAGGGAAGCCAATCAACAATGCCCAGGAATAAAGAGTCATTACAGTGGAGAAAAAAAAAAAAAAAAAAAAGAAGGATTTTAGAGCAGCAAGGGTACCCAGGGGAGAACCTGAGGCCACCATGGACAGAAGGCAAGCCACCAGTCTGTCTCACCAACCCCCATTGCAGGGGAGGAAGGGGGCCTCAGCCCTCAACCTCCAGGCTGCTGACATTTAACATTTGTTGGGAAAACCACAGGATGAAGCTCACGTACTGGCCAGATGTACCTTCCCTCCATGGCAGCCCTAGAACCGGTAGATATAGAATTGTTTACATTATTCTTATCTGCGATCACTGTGTATCAATAAAATTCACTTATTATTGAATAAAGAGGTTGCGGTCAGTCTCAGGGTTTGGGTCTGGAACAAGGTATCTGGGTCATAAATCCAGTGCCAACACAAACACTTCCCTGGTGGGGGGAAGCAGGGGGAAGAGCTCAGATTTTCTACTTATTAGGCAAGTGCCTAATTATTGATCCTGTCGGAGAGTGACTCCCCCATTCCTTTCACTTTTTATTAAACTAAATTTTGTAACTTCCTCCAAATCACCTGCCTGCTTTGGTGCTTTTATTCTAGCCAGGCCCCTAAATGGTCATGGCCATGGCCATGACCTACTGAACATATTCAATAGGGAAGACAAGATAGAGCACAGCTTTGAGAGCTGCCCAGGTAGAAATAGAATCTAAACTATGTGTAAGTGCTAAAAACTGTGGTTATTCAGCTACGCAGTTGTCACTGAGGGATGTAAAGGTGAAATAGGATTTAGTCCCCTCTCTAAAGGTGTTCAGCTCCCTGAAGCACTTTTCCTTGTCAGGATTCTACACAGAGAGGCATATCTTCCTTTGCAGGATTTCTTTCTAGAAGCTTTCCTCCCTAGCTGAAGGATTTATTTATAGTATACAACTTTTGATTCATTTCAAAATTAGATGATAGTCTTTTATGGGTTGTCACAAACCTTTTTTTCCCCTTCTTTTTTTTAAGACAACACAGACTTTTTTTTTTTTAGTGAAAGAGACTTTAGCACAAAAGTGTTGTTGTTTTAGAATTAGGACCCCAGGCCTCAGTCAGATCTAGTCAAAGATAGAGAAGTGCATATGGTGGTAGAAATACTTGAGTGCTGCAAAGGACTCCAAAAAATTGCCAGAGTATATAGCAGAATGTCTATTGAAAAGACTGGCCCATTTATATCATTCTGTCAAAATTCTGGAATGTATAAGATTATGTGAAGTTATCCATGTTCTCCAGTTTCTCATAAAGAAGTCTATCCTCAAGTGATCCATCATTAGATGGGATGACTGGATTAAAACAAAACAAAAACCCAAACCAGAAATTATTGACCCACTGTAAAAATCAGAGCATGAACCATTATGATGTATGTATACAGAATTCACAGCATATGACTATTCTTATGTGAAAATCAATTCATTCTGCATTAGTACATCATTAAATTTAGCATAAAATTGTATAACTAGTGGGCATTGTATCCTGTCCTCTCAGAGATACTCTGACTAGCAGGGAGTTCGCTTTAGGTCACTGGTGCTTAACCTTCAGCCCATGGGCCAGATCTGACCATGGAGCCATGTCAGCCATGTCATGCTAGATTGCACTGGTGCATGGCTAGATCCAATGTGTGGGGTTAGGCCAGTGTGCCAAGGTGAGCCATTACATGGCAGGACTCAGCACATGGGGTTGGGTCAGTGCATGGGACTGCACCTGTGGACTGGCCCCACATGCTGACCCTATGTAGGATCTGACCCACAGACCAACCCCACCACTCATCCAGCTCATGGGCTGGAAGGTTGGGAACCACTGCTTTAGGGTACCCCTGCCCTGCATGGTGGTGCCTAACTGATATATGTGTTCCCAACCAGCTTGATTGTATCATACTGTAGCACATCAGGGTCCCAGGGTTGGCTGTGATGGCCCTGGTGGCTCTGTGACCATGTCCCGCTCTGCCCCTGGAATGCCTTCCCTTCTCACCCGCCATACCTTGATGGAAATATAATCTACTATAATAAAAGGCTTAGTCTTTGTGTTTCTGTCTGTCTGTCCATAATGCTTCTGGCCAACTGCTAATTAACTGCCGAGAGGACAGGTGGCGATTTTCTGGGTTGCTCGGACTGCTCAGGGCCAAGTCTGCACTGCTTCTGGGGAATTTTTGGTGGCGGGGAACACGCCCTGGCTGTCCAAGCAGCGGGGCTTCCCCCTACCTCCCTACCTGAAGGTGAAGGAGGGGATCACAGTGGTGGCACCCCGCTTGCCGCCCAGTCCCAACCCCTCCCAAAACAGCCAGCAGGGAGGGGGAGGTGGTGGGCACAGAGGGAGGGAGAGGAATGGGGAGGTAAATGGGGCTAGGCAGACATGGGCCAGGTGGACCCAAAGCAGTGGGGCTGAGGAGAGAGAGTGGGTTCAGACCTGAAGCGGGGGGGAGGTGGGAGGGGAGTGGGGCCAGACTGAAGAAGCAGGGGAGGGGGGGAGCGGGGTCAGACCCAAAGTGGCAAGGAGGATGGGGGTAAATCAGGGTTGGACCCAAAGCAATGTGGGGAGGGGGAGAGCGGGGCCAGACCCAAAGCAGTGGAGAGGGAAAGGGTGGAGCAGGGCTATCCTGAAGCAGTGCAGTGGAGGGGGGGAAGCAGGGTCGAGCCCAAAGTGGTGGGGCAGTTTGGAGCAGGGTTGGACCTGAAGTATGGAAGTGGGGAACAGGTTGGACCCGATGAGCCAGGAGGGTGGTGGGGGTACAGTTGGGCTGGATGAGGAGCAGTGGGGGGAAGGGGGTGCGAGGCCAGATGTGGGGCTCCATCCCCACCCCTGTCATTCTTGATAGGCAATTTTCTAGTAATATTAATAATAATGATAGTAATAAGGAGGCTGCCCATGGGCCTTTGTGTGGCCCCAGTCCAACTAGACCCCCACTGGGGTTCCCAGGCCCCTCACTGGGCCACTCTAGTCCCAGGCCCCTTGCTGGGCCTGTAAAGCCTTAGTGGCTAATTGCATGGCTCCAATCCTCCCCTGCACCATGCTCCAAGCCTTGTAGGTGTTACCGTAACATTGTTCCCTTGTTGGGGCTTCACCCCCTAGCCCTTTACTCTAGCTAGGCCTTCTAGAGTGGCCCAATGTATTGAACCTGGGTTTGGGGCACCTGCTCCAGTTTGGCCTTTTTGGGAATCGGGCCCCTTGCCCCTGTCTGCCGAGTCCCTGTCTGATCACTCCCTTCTCGGGCACCGGTCCCCTGGCCCATGTCTGGCTCTGTGGCCTTGCACTAGGCCTGCTCTGCAATAGTCACTTTAGCCTGCCCCTAGCACGGCGTAAGACAACCTCATAGCCCTTGGGCACTAATGAAATCTCCATATACCACCCCTGCAATCCCAACCCAAACCACCAGTGTACACTGTAACTTAAACACTAAGCTCCTAGGCTACAACATAAACAGGAAGTACCCCTCTGCCCCTTTAAGAGGACAAACTTTCCCTTACCCCTCACATAGAATACCGCCCCCCCTCCCCAGCCCTGAGCTGTATCCTAGTGAGCTCCCCTAGCCTTACCAGGGATCCACATTGCATTGCCATCCCTTCAGGAACCCTGCTGCCAGGAGCTCTTCACCCTTTGGCAGCCATTCACACAATAGCTAGGCAGCTCAGGCTCTGGGCTTTTATCCTCCATGGGCCCTGCCCCCTTCCAGTTAGCAGACTGCCTGTGATTCCTGCAGGCACCTGCTGATTGACCTCATTGCCCTGTTGCTCCAGCCACCTGCAGCTCCTACACCCTGCCTGGCCTGTAGAGCTCCCTGACTGAGCTGCTCTTACCTTAAAGGAACAGCAAGCCCCAGGCTCTTTGTTACACATACATCATACTGCACGTCTTACATATACATCATACTGAACAACTTACCTTGTGCCCCAGGCAAGATGCAGACCTCAGAACATGGTTCCTTAGGTACTTGGCCCAGGCTAGCCTGCTTGCAGGCTGGAACCAGCCCAGGGTATAGGGAGTTTCTAGCCTATGGCATGCAGTGGCAGTAATGGTGGCAGCTCCCGCTCCAACATAGGGCATAGGTCATAGGGTGTGGGGTACAGGACAGATGGTAACAACTCTAGCATGGGTATAAGGCTTGAGACACACAGCAGGGCCATCAGGTGAAACAGCTGGAAGGTAACCGTGGCTGTCAGCCCTGACTTTAACCTCTGGACACAGATTGCCTTGTCCATTGAGATAGTACAAGTACCCCAGACAGGACAGTAGATTAAGTGGATCTTGGGTTTGATGCTGCATGGCCTTTCTTATAGTTCTGTAGGCCCTTGCACAGGAAGCTTTTAAGGCAATTAAGCTGTCTTATGGTAAGCAGTCATGTATAATAGCTAGCAGGGACCTTGATCAGGCAGACCGGCATAGGCCAAGTATCTAAGGAGGCACACTTGCAGTAAGTCACCTGCTAATGAAGACTCTGACCCAGTTTAGGAACAGTGAGCATCCTGAGTGGGTGCTGGGAGCACCACCTATCCATTTAGACCTGGCTGAGTTTTTCCAGGTTACTTAGCAGTTTTGACCAGTCTGCAGTGGCAAGCTTCTTGATTTGTGATTTCTCTGGTTTTCTTGGTTCCTGATCCTGGCTTTGGCTTTTCCGTGGACTCTGGCCTCAGATTTCTCCTGCAGATCTGTTCCTTGAACTTGATCTGTAGCTTGACTCAGTGCTTGGACTTGCCTCCATGGAACACCCTTCAGACTCACTGACTTGGCTGTTATTTTTTCTGGATGCTGACCCATGGCTTTACTTGTTGCTCAGACTTCACCTTGTGGATTTGCCCCACTGCCATGGCAACTATTATAGATCGTGCTCTAGTTTCTTCCTCCTCAGACTTCAGTCCTCCCTCACAGACCCAATTCCCATGCCAGATGACCCATGACCTGGTTTTCTAAGAGTAGCTCTGATGAGCAAGTCCTGGGGAGCTAGGCAACCTGCCTAATCATGTTCTTGGTACAATGTGGCTGCTCCCTTTCATGAAAATCTATCTATCCCTATCTACCTAAACACACCTCTCCCCCAGAGTCATCTGCAACAGAGTTGGCAAGTGTCTACTCAACACATCTTCTCCAGATCTTAAAGGTCCTCAATAAGGATGAACTTTAGCTCCAGTTCCTGTCCTGGATCCTGTAAAGCCTTGTCCTCATTTTATGCCATGTTTCCTGCCTATCCAGATAATTTCTGTTCCCACTGTGCTTGACTTTCCATTCTGATTTCTTTTAAGTCCTCTGATTCTGTTGTAGATCAGTAATTCCTAACTTCTTTGTTTCTAGCTGACTCCCCATCCCCCACAACCTTCACAAGCTTTCAAGCTCACTCCAGATCATTCATGCCCTGATATCTGACAGTAGAGACTCAGAACTAGTTCAAAGACTATAGTGATAGTGCAATAAATTATCCATTTTCACCATAGGGATTATTTTTCCCCTGGCAAAGATTATATGCCTGGGAATGGCAACTATGACCTATGTTGTCCAATGTATCCATTCTGGAAAACAGAATGAAAAGGTAGGTGTCGAAATATGTAGATGGGACAGATTTATTAGTTTAGAGCATTTGTAGACAACACAGGGCTTAATTTTCCCTAAACTGAAGCAGTTTTTGTTTTTTTTTTAAACACCACTTCAATTTAGGGTGAAGTAAACCCCCATGTCATGTACACCCGCGTCAGAGGCCAATCCTTACCTGCCTCTCCAGTGGTCAGGAGGGGGAGAGCAAGCTGTTGGCAGGCAGAACAGTCCCTGAGCTGCAATGGGGAAAGGCGCTGGTGCTCCTCTCCATGGCAGCGGCAACACCCACATCCCACTAGTGGCACCTGCCCAAGGCACCAAGCTTTGCCCGGGTGGCACCACAGCCATGGAGAGAAGCACCGGGTTCCCCGCACAGCTCAAGGAGGCAGGCTAGATCAGGCTTGCTGCTTTTTTTTCCTCCTTCTGTGGAGCCTGCCCTCCCAGGCTGCTGCCAGGCTGCCTGCATGGTCTGCCTGCACAGCCCCTGAGCCGCATGGAGCCCGGTGCTTCCTTTTGCAGCTGTAGGGTAGGCAACTAAAACTCCTTGGAGGTGTTTTACTTTGCAGCACCCCAAAGTCATTTGCTGTGTCACCAAGTCATTTAAGGCACATAACGCTGCCAAATGTGCTACAGCAGCTGGAATTAACGTGCAGTACACTGCCAAATGTGCAAACAGCAATGCCATTAAAACAGTGCAAAAAGCATTTAACTCACTTTAAACCCACTAAAAACCCACTAAAAGGTGTCATCTACAAATGGCCAGAGTCAACACTGCAGAATCGGACAGAATCATTTGAACTACTCAGACATATTGATGGCTTCTAAAGCATCTGTGACCTCATGGGGTATGGCCTTGTTGATCGCTATGGATGGCTCATTGAAAACATCTGCTTAAAGCCCAGCAGCCATTGGAAAACCAAACAAATAAACAAAAACATGTTAGACTGCATAAGAAATGGGTTGGAAAATTATACTAATAGCAGTATGGTGTCATTATAGCAATCAATTTCACACCATAACTTTGAATTGAACAGAAATGATACATGCAGTAATGTCTGTCTAATAACTAATCTTTAAACTTCACTGATTTTGAAGACAGTGGATATCATCAAGTTCATTAGACATCCAACATCATCATGAGACATCCCACATTCCTATTTAGTCACGTTGCCGTATCTGGAATAAACACAATTTTGAGGTAAGGAAGCAGAGGATGATTTTGGCTGGGTCCACAGCTCGTGGATTTGAGAAATCGCTAGGACAGACTTTGCCACCTTTCCTTTTTTATTCTAAGTCCTTTTGTGTCTGTCTTTCTTCCTGCCTCTTTTCTCCCCTATAACTCACCCTGCTCTGCACAGGTCCATAACATCACCCAGTATAGCAATATACCATTCTTTATGGTGATCAGTTGCTGTGATGAAGTGGGCTTTACAAATACATCGGTAGAAGTTGGCCATGGAATTGCTGCACCAGATGGGTTTTAGTAGACTTTGGGTTTTGTTGCAAATGTTTTTCCCACGTCTATTTGTAAGATCTTTCCCCAGTGCCCCCATTTTTGAAACATTATCTTCTTTGCAACTCCTACTTTCTGGTTTGTTGCTGTGGCTTATACTACAACAGCTTTTGTTAGTTATCCTCACAATATTTGCTTGCCCTTCTGTGATTTGGGTATTCATTAAAACCTCAGTGTTGTATATTTCATCTCCCAGGGAAGCTGCTAGTTGCTGGTATATGTATGTGTGTGTGTGTTTTTAAATAACTTGCATAATGATTTAACCAGATTAAATCCACTTAATGTTTGCTCAGACTCAGACACCAGTGCTTATTAAACTGGGTGTCATCTATATTTCATTTGGAGGTTTTCAGATTATGGCGATCCCTGTAGGAATTCTTTTAACTTGAAAACATCTGCACAGAATGATTCTGTAAAAGTTTTATGTTTCCTCCTATATTTTATCTCCTCAACTTTCTCTGCTACTTGCTAGTACCTTTGAACTGTACTGAGGAATTTCAGTTCCTTGGTTGTCTCCTGACTCTCTCAGAACTTCATTCAAATTAAGTGAACGGGAAGAGTTTGCACTTACTTCTAGCTCAGTCCCAGCTTCCTGATCCTCCTTTTCTGGGCCAAAATGAATCCTTCCTGACATCTTCTGTGTCTGATTCCCTTACAGAATGAAATTCATTCTTTTACACCTAGATCACTGAATGGAAAAGGTGAGGCTGAGTTTCACCATACTCAACAATATTGGCCTTCTCCCTGCTACAAGAAAAAACTCCCTGATGTACTCCTGTGCCCCCACTTAAACCACCTCCCAGTCTTGTGCTAGGTCCTTGGCATTATACAAAGCAGTTTTTTCTTCTGGATGCTGCAAGTCCAGGACATATCTATCTTGGGCTGTGGCATTCGATCACAGGCAGTCCAGTAGAATGAAACTGGCCTACTAGATTAAGAATGAAGAAGCCAAGCATGTGTTCCTTCCTGCCAAGAACAAACTGACTACCCCCAAGAAGGATGTCAGGGAAGTTGTAGCAAAGCTGCAAACCTGGACAGCTCTAGAGCTGGTTCAATTTCATAACTAGTGGTGGAAGTATCTAAAGTGCATATGTCACTTGTTGGCATGATGCTAACAAGCTCTAGAAGGAAAACATGTGATGCTAAACCTCTCAATGGAGGGGGATGCCCAAATATCTTACCTAATAAGCATTATCTTAACTTTTGCATGCTTAAAATTGCCAGGAAAATCTTCACTGCTGTTTTAACTGAAGGATCATCCTCAGAGGGTGAACACTGCAAAAAACAATGGTTGCAGGTAGGAATCCAGAGGCTGCTGTTGATTGACGGTGTAATATTAAACTAGATACCAAAATGCCAGGGCAGTGCCCATCAGTAATGTTGCCATTTCTTGAATTGCACCGTGCACCTTTGGAAAAAAGTCGAAATTAAGATGATACTATGGACTGGACATAGATTTCATAGATTTCATAGACATCAGGTCTGGAAGGGACCTCGGAAGATCATCGAGTCCAGCCCCCCGCCCAAAGGGCAGGAAGTCAGCTGGGGTCATAGGATCCCAGCAAGATAAGCATCCAGTTTCATCTTGAAGGTGTTCAATGAAGGCGCTTGAACCACCTCCGGTGGCAGGCTGTTCTAGACCTTGGGGGCTCGGACAGTAAAGAAATTCTTCCTTATGTCCAGCCTGAAGCGATCTTGAAGTAGTTTGTGACCATTCGACCTCGTCATCCCTTGGGGCGCTCTGGTGAACAAACGTTCCCCCAGATGCTGGTGGTCACCCCTGATAAATTTGTAGGTGGCCATCAGATCACCCCTGAGCCTGCGCTTTTTCAGGCTAAAGAGCCCCAGGGCCCTCAGCCTGTCATCGTAGGGTCTGTTTCCCTGACCTCTGATCATGCGCGTGGCTCTTCTCTGGACTCTCTCAAGCTTCTCCACATCCTTTTTGAATTGTGGAGCCCAAAACTGGACACAGTACTCCAGCTGCGGCCTCACTAAGGCCGAGTACAGGGGGAGAATGACGTCCCGAGATTTGCTTGAG
>NW_005841857.1:5214248-5224817 GCF_000455745.1 Alligator sinensis
CGGGCTTAGTTTAAAGCCCGGTGGAGCAGGTCAGCCAGTCTGGCTGGGAAAAGCCTCCTCCCTAGGGGAGAGAGGTGGAGGCCATCTCTTCCCAGCAGCTCGCTGCCTCTCTCGCCAAAGAGCGGGCTGTGGTCATGAAAGCCAAAGCCTTCCTGACGACACCAGCACTGCAGTCTTTGGTTGACCACATAGATCCTCCTGTCCCTTCTCAGCCCATAGCCTGAGACTAGGAGGATTGACGAGAACACCACCTGTGCCCCCAGACCCTTAAGCCCCGCTCCCAAATCCCTGTAGCGCCTCATGACCTGGCTGGGAGTGCTCCGAGCAGTGTCATTGGTGCCACATGAATAAGGAGCATGGGATAGTGGTCTGTGGGTTTAAGGAGCTTTGGGATCCTCTCCGTAATGTCCCGGATGCAGGACATAGATAAAATGAGGGTGACATAGAGCCTTCAGAAAGTAAGAAGAAACCAGAAGTGCTATCTCTGAATGGAGTAACGCCATTGTTAACTCTCAGGCCTCTTCCTGTTTCCCCTTGTTTTCAACTCTTCCCCTTGTTTTTAAGTCTTCATCAAGGATTTAAACCTATCTGAGCAATAAGCTGCTGAAATGAGTCTTTGTAGATGATGAATAGATTTTTCATCAGTAAGCCAGGAGAACGCAATTTGGTTGGTACAGCACCTACAGGCTCTCTGGGTGCATCTGCACATGCATTTAAGCACAACTAAAGTTAATGCACATTAAACGATTTTTGGTAGGTATCTACATGTGCAGGGGCTTGGCACTAAAGTTAGTGCACTTGGCACAAGTGCCAAGTCCCTGTAACCCCACCATGTGTCCCTAGTGGCTGGGCAGGCCTGGAACAAAATTTAGTGCTGGGTCGCATCTACACATGCGTTAATGCGCTTTACCTAATCACATCTAAATTTGATACCTGCATTTGAAGGCATCAAATTTAGGTGTGATTAGCTTAATTTCCCATTTTTAATGTGCATTAAGGGTGCACACGTGTAGATGTGTGCCCATAATGTGCATTAAATTAGGTTAATGCACATTAATGCATCTTGTGTAGATGCCCCGTCTGTCGAGCATACATTTCATTCCTGGTACCTTGCCTGTTTTGACCATTGTACCTTTATTACAAAAACATGTGGGTTTTCACCTCACTACAGTCCATGATGCTTACAACATTTTAATGACAACACGTTAGTTAATTATTTAGATTTCATTAAACTGCCTCTCCTGATTGGTAGGTACTGGACTTGGGACTCTTGAGTTGTTAGGTATTTTGCTTATAGGTAATTCTGGTCTCACATTCTTTCATTTCAATTTAAAATACCCTCTTCCTGAGCTGTTTCAGTGAAGAGCTTGAGGGTTTTATCCATCCCCATCATATTAAATTTATTTAAACTTTGAACATAAAGAAAACACAGATCATGAACAGTGGCTGAGCTGTCAGCTTGCCTCATCAGCTGCAGTTAATGGAATAAACTGGGGACAGTGACCAAACTAGGAGCTATTTTACAGGATGACTACATGGATCTTAGGGTGAACATCTTTTGCCTTTAAAATATACTTTCTCTTTCTATATAATGAATTAGTACACTGCCCATAAAGAGTGTTTGCATCTCATGGAACAAGCTTCCTTGACAGTATGCCTAACCCACATTGTGAGGACAGTATGCCTAACCCACATTGTATACACTTCTCCTTCGTCATACTATCTTTGGCCTTGAAGCATGGCAATGTGACCATGAAATGTGACACTAGAAATTGGATTCAACATACTGCCCCATTTCACCAAGGCAGCTTGACAGCCATAAAATGGTTAAGAACTTTAAACACTACCCACCTGAGAAAGATTTGAATGAACAGACTCAAGGGGCACATCCAGTTGAGTGTGGTTGTGTGCTGTGTGGTGCTTCAAACACATGTGCAGTACCACATACTGCACAGTCAGGTGTTCTCTGCACTACAAGGGTGCGCTGCCCGTGCATGCACTGCTCTGTTTGGTTTTTTTCCTGTGGGTTTTTTTGACCCCTGGCTATCCCATGGGAAAAAACAAACAAATATAGCAGTGCACGCATGGGCAGCATGCACCACTGAAAAGCAGGGCTGGGCCACTTGCTAGCCAGGCTCTGCCTGGCAAGATCATCATTGCTACAGCCCTGGGAGGCCCCCAGGACCCTAGGTAAGGTGGCAGAGGCCAGCACAGTGGTGGTCCCAGCCTCCCCTATTGCCTCCAGGGTAATCTGGCATGCACCAAAGCATGTGTGGCATTGACATTCCCTGGGAAAGTAGCTGTGGTGCAAGGTGCACTGCTGCTACTTGTTCCTGGGGAACCAAACATCCTCACTCATCTGGGTGTGTGCAAGGTGAACAAATGTTTCTCAAGTAGAAAACTAGTCATTTGTTCCATTCACAAACAGCTCTTGCTGAGAAGCTTACACCTGGTTTCACTCTCATTTTTACACATTTGATATTGTTGAAACATCCTATTTGTAAACACATGCACACATTTCTATTTGCCTTACTGTGCTGCATTGCTCTCTTGCACTGAAATCCCTGTTTAGACAAGTATATCAGGTGTTAGATACCAGAAGGATGGTTTTTTGTTTTTGTTTTTTTCACTCAAAATGTACTTTTGATTCAAAATCAAAGGCAACCTTTCATTCATCTCAGGGGTTTTGGGACCAGAACGGGGGTAAATCCTAATTTTCTACTAAGACATCTTTTATTTAGCCTATGCTTTTTCTAAGCTAACACATTCTGCACATAAATCATGACATGGTTCTGTTTTTTCCTTTTATAACACGGCCAGGATTTGGTGTAATGGAGTTGTATCAAAACAGGTGAGGGAAGACCACTTGTCTTTAGAGCACAGAGTAATCTGAAAACTGATAGGTCACCAGTTGTTGCCATACCCCCTTCACCCTCCAGGTGAATGAAGAGGTGTTACAGGAGATGGGAAGTGTTAGAGAAGAACTGTGATTTCAGGAGAGATTTAGAAGTTTAGGGCCCTTGTACACATACTTGGCATTTAGTCACTAAAAATATTCCTGGTTTAATTTTTCTTTCTTAGTTTAAGATGGCTAAATAAGTAACGTGGATGTGATTTACCATGCAATGACTTATTCTGCTATAACTAGTAAAATGCACTAGGGGACCCGTCAGAACAATTTTACCCTCCTGCCCTTTCAGTACTGCTTTACTGCCAGGTGGCATTTTAGGACAAGACCTGATAACAGATGACAAGATTTGGTGACAGATGGCTGAAGAAGTCAGTGTCAAACAGTTGTTAGTTGACTGACTATAGTTTGGGGGACAGGGGTTGCATGGCATTTGTGCGTCTGCATTGCAAAACTGAATTACAATGTGAAGCTGGACACTTAGGGAGCTGACAGACACGGAAGGGAAAAAAATCACTCGCTACTGGAAGAGGCATGTTAGTTCAACCTAGCTCTATAGCATCTGTATAGATTGCATGCTTCAGTGGGACTTTTGGGCACTTTTATATAACAGCTGATTCAACTCGAGAGCCAGAAAAGCCCTGCTGACACGCCAGATCTATACAGCTGTTGAGTGAGCCAGGTCCTCCTAACATGATGCCTCTTCTGGCCATGCGCTGGGCTCAGTGTGAGGGCATGCCGAGTTTAAAGTAAAGCACCGTTTTATTTTGTTTTGTTTTTTTACATCTGTAAGCAGCTTCAAAGGCACATTTTGCAGAGACTCAAGACAAATAAAGGCTCCTGATGCACTCAGACATCCTTGTACACCCTGGCAGGATGTGACTCAGTGTGGGACACGTTATATAACAGTTGCAGTTTAAAGGACAATACTTGTGGGACTTTCCAAGATGATAACAGACTAGTCCTTTCAGAAAGCACCAGAAAATAGGACTGGCTAAAAGCCAATCTACTGCTAAAGAAAAAGCCTTCTTTGTGTGTAGCCATAATGACATCCATTAGAGGATGGAGTTGATCACAGGTGTTTATATGTTGCACTAGAAAAGCCCAAACAAGGCCATGCTGGGTTTTGTTCTCTGCTTAAGAGGCTTAGGCAAAATTTGAATGGGAGGATGGCTGTGCACAGGGGTTGACAATATCTTCTTTCCTTTTCCTCTGATAAAAACAATTTGCTTTTCTTTTAATTAAAAAAAATCACAACAAGCCTGAGTGCTTAGCCTTGTGAAATCACCACGTTCCCTACTTGGCTCGTAAATGAAAGCTTGCTCCTTGCCAGATGGTGGAATCAGGATGATATTCCTCAAGTTTTCCCCATTCAGCCTTGAAGCCTACTTTGAAGATCAAATGCTCTTCCTGGATGTGGGACCCTGAAACAGGAAACTGTTCTGCCTATTGAAAAGCTGATTATTATTCTTTCCAACAGGTGGTTATTATAATCATGGGTGCACAGTTGCTTTTCATACTGTAGCTAAAGGCTAACTATGGAAGGGTGCAAAAAGGTCTTTGAAATAAAATGTATCATGCCTAGGTCTATGGGCACATTTTCTCCATACCAGACAGATAAATCAATCAATGAATAAACTCCAATTCATGTCATTTCCCAACATTTATGCTGGGAACTACAGGTTCATCAAAACTGAAACCTTTCAAAGTTCAGTGATGGAATATGTGGTCAAAACAAGAGAATAGAGGAGAAGGAGTAAGTAGTGGTAAAGCCACGTTTAACCACTGCCTCATTGAATTCAGACCAGAGCCTTGAATTTCTTTATTCGTAATGCAGATGAGTCTGAACACTGGGCTATAGAGTCAATATCCCCCTAGCTCAATGAGAATTTAATTATTTATACAAAGCAGAGTGGCTTTGAATGCAAAGCAGAATAGGTCCTAGAGGAAGTCCCAAGAGGCACATTGATAGGCCTGTTATTTGAGCATTTCCTGGGGCTGTGGGTTGATAGCAGAGTAGAAATTTGAACCTAGTGCTTGATCATCACATGTGACTTCTTTCGCCATTGGGTTACAGAGTCAATCTCTTCCTGGCCTCCTAATGAATATTTAATGATTTATGTAATGCTTAATTGTACACGTTTAATTAGGTTTTGTGCTTAATTATTTACTATTTAGGTATCAATCTTTGTCAGTCTGTCCTGTGTTTTATACATACAAATGTCAAAAGGCTTTAGCAGAAGAAAGTGGAAGAAGCAATAACCTAGGATGCCACTAAGCAAACTGCAGAGCACAGGCTTGTATCCAGGCCCTACACATACTAGCTCAGTGCTTGGGTTGCCAGACTGCCATGTTTGAAAGACCTCAGTTGTGTTCCCAATCCAACAGATTGGGAACATTTTTGAAATCTCAGAAGAAATGTTTCCCATCTAAATCTGGATTCAACTAAAAGAACATGTTATGCCCATTTCACATTTATATGGTTCTTCCAATTGAGGAAAAAGTTGCATTTGCTCCTTCCGTCCTTGTAGCCTCAAAATCGGCATGGACTTAAATCCAGCCCTGCATGTCCAAACTGAGTTTCTTTTTTTCAGATCAAGTTCAGTAAAGCACTTATGCACATTTACTACCTGTCTTTAGGAAGTGAGTCCTTCCCTGAAAGGGCTTCAGGTCTTTTGCACAGGGGAGTACTTATGATTTTGCAATGCAGATGAGAAAGATACCAGGTTAAGAGAAAGCAATAGCAAGGCTCATATGAAAAAAAAAACAAAAAAAAAAAAACAGAACAAACCCCCTCCCCATCACCCATACTGGGTCACATCTGGACATGGTGGTAGCTATAGAGAATAATGATAGGTCAGGGACCTGATTGTAGAACAAAGTGGCCAATCAGGCAGGGGCTATTTGCCAAGGGAAAATAGAGAAAGAAATCAAGTAAAACAGTCAGAGATGTCGTGTGGAGGTCAGACATGGAGAAAATCCTCTGGACTTTTGAACCTTACTGAACTTCTGCAAGCTCTTGAGGTTTCTCTCACCAATTACAATCACTTACAACAGGCAACAATGAGTCCCTCTCTGACTTGAAATTATTATATTAATATTAACTTCCCAACACTTAGTGATGGTTTAGATCAAGTGAAACATTTAAAGTGTGAAGTATTAATTAAAACTAGGAATTTTAAGGACTTCTTACAGGATGCCTGAGATGATACAAATGCAGAAAGAAAAAAGTTTCACTGGTAAAACATCAGCCCATTTAGAAGGCAATGTGAAACAAAAAAATGCCCAAATAGTGGAGACAATAGAGAGGTTAATGACACCAAATGCAATTTGTAAGTTTAAAAGGTAGGTGATTGATAAGGAGAGCAAATGAAATATCAATAGCTTAATAAGATTAAAGAAAATAAAAAGGCGAGAAGACATATTAGAGGAGAAAACAAGGTTAGGTATAGAGAGGTTCCTTGATTCAAATAGCAAATTCTAAATACCACTAATAGTGTAAAAGCAGGCAAAAATGTTGAATAGATGTTTTTGCTCTGTATGTGGAAGGAAGCAGGAGGATGTATCCGTAACACATGAAGTGACAGATGAAAGAGAGTTTACCATCCATGACAAAGGAAGAGATGAGGAAATATTTGCTCAAAGTAAACATTTGATAAATAAGGGGCCTGGATACCTTATACCCAAGAATGGTGAAGAAATTGGCTGAGCAACATCCTGAACTGCTAATACAGTTCCAAATTTTAGAAACTAGCATACTTCTACGGGGCAGAAGGATGGCCTTTATATCGGAAATATTTAAAATGGTCAAAGGAATGTTCCACCCAATAAAAGCTGTTTAGTCTGACCTCAGGCCTAAGTAAAGTAATGGACCTGCTAACCCAGCATTCAATCAACCAAGAATTAGAGGCTAAAATTGTAATGAATACCCATCAACACCACTTCCTGGAAAGTAGGATATTCCTTACATACCCCTTATCTTTTCTGAAAGAACTAAAGCCACAAAAAAGTGCTACTGGGATGATTAGGGAAGGGTGAATCTATTGTACAAGAGGAGACTAAAAATGCCTGGCATGTTTAGCCCAGGAAAAAGGCTGAGAGACACACCAGTGCTTTCCAGAAGTGCCTCCGGCAGTAACCACCTTCCTCTGAAGCATTAGAGGATTGATCACAGTGGGATATGGGAGACTGGATGGGGTGGTATTCGACAGGGAGACTCCTTTCCAAGATGTTTGGCTGGTAACTCTTCCTTGTATGCCCAAGTGGTACAGATTCCAAAGTTTGGTTTCCAACAAGTTTTTCCCCCAAGTTGGATTGGCAGCAGTGTTGGGAGTTTCTCGTCTTCCCCTGCAGTGGGGAGCACAGATCAAGTTGCAGAATCATCTTGGCACTGGGCACTTATTTTCTCTGGTTCTTTTCTTGAAGTGGAGAGGACTGAACTTCTTGAGCCTAACACAAGTTATTGGGTTTAACACAAGAGTAACTGGGTGAAATTTAACAAGAGCCAGTCTTAATGGTTCTTCTGGGTCCAAACTATATAGGCAGGTCTACAATGCAGAATGCAGAGCCTTGTTAGTGATAGCTCATGTTCCAAGAAACGTCTGGCTGTGGTAACAGAGAGTTCAGCACAGACTAATTTACCTGGCCCACAAGTTGAGTTCAGGCTGCCATGGCTACATTGATTCCAGTACCTGCACAAGATACCGTTAAAGTAGTCTGCATTGTGGACATACCTTAAGAAGGCATATTAAACAAAATACACTGTGCAGCATCATTCTGTCCCTGATGTTGTGAATTAAATGCTGCTTCCCTCCAGATTCCTCTATTGAAGTTTTACTGCTTTGCAAAAGCCAGTTCTTTTAATGCACAGTAACATGGCATCAGCAGCAATGCATATGGACATGCTTTTCTTTCTAGTCTATGCCACTGCCAGTGAAGAGCTAATGCTAAGATCTTTTGGCAATCTTTAGCCACCTCATACCAGAGTTTGGGACCCAGACCCCTGCTGTGACTTGCAAATCTCTGCTCCCTGGAGAGCTCAAACTACATGTACTTCCCCACACTGCAGATAGCTTGTCACTCTGTAGTGAGGCTATGTGTAGGCACAAGAGAGCAGCAGGGAAGGCTGCAAACGGGGTGCTGTAGGGGGAGATGCATAGCTTAGCATGGCTGCATGCTATCTGAACCCCTGCACCACCTCAGGCTGTGTTGGACCTTTTCAGGTCTGATACAACCTCTTTGAGGGCCATATACAGCCTGGGGAAGGTGGGAGTGTAGATGGCTGATTGCTGCCCTAACTAATTCCTCTCCATTTTGAGTATTTGTATTTAAATACTGGTGAGCTACTGCCGAGTCCCCACCTTGCTTATCCAAACAATATACTTCTCTACCAGTCTTTTTCCAAAAGACAAACTATCCCAACCCCATTTTTGCTTATTACTGATCTCCTGTAAGTCATCTCAGTATGAATTCAAACCATGTGATATTGGACTCTCTGCAGAAATTATGGGGTTAGTCCCATGGTCTGTGCTATGCAGGGCAGCAGGCTAGATGGTCGGAGAGGTGGTATGGTTTATGGTTATGTGAATGCCCTAGATGTTGTCTCATCACTAGCTACCTCTTTGTTTTGTGATATGCAGGATATTCCTCTGGTTTATAGTCAGGCCAGACCTGGCCAAGTCTGCTACTGTTATGACAGTAGATGCTACCACCTGCAGTTGTCAACACTGAGAGCTGGGCAGCGGGAAATAACCTAGCAATCTCTATGGTGCCAATGGCTTCAGGTTGAGAAGCAACCTAGAGGAAGTACTAGCCCTTACCCCGGTGGAGGAAATACCACCAAAAAGTGGATGCCATGGCAGGGTTGACTGCTCTTTCCAGCTTTGGTTGGCAACCAGTCTAGGAGTGGAGCTCTGAAAAGTGGATGAATTGAAGATCTTCATACCAGCAGCTCCAACAGCCAAGCTGGCTCCAGATGTACTGGCTTCTGCCTTTCCTTTAGGATCAACCAGCTAGGCCAAGAGCAGGGTATTGCTATATGGGCAACTCAAGTGTCTCCCTGTCAACTACCCAGGCCATTGCAGCCAAAAACTGGACATGCATCCAGAATCACATTAACCTTTTTAATTTAGTTGCCATGTTTCTTTGTGCACTGGATGTAATGGGCTAATTTGCTGCCTGCTCTCTCATCCCCAGCTTTTTCACCATTATTATTGGGTAGGAATGTTTCTTATTCAATATTATTTTCCTCACTTGTATTAGCTAATATTTTCAACTGGTACCTATAACGTTATATCATTTGCATCCTTCCATCTCCTCTGTGACCTTCCGTATTGTTTCTAGTTCCCAACTGAAGCTTGCAGCACTCCTCAACATTGCATCATCCATGAATGTAGGGAATGCTCTTGATACCTCATTTCTGCAGAATCAGGGCAGTTTTCACACAAAACTGGAACCTTTCAACAACTTACTAATTGCCTTCCTTCAACTGGATACATTGACATTTATAATTATTGAGTGTTAAACTGTCCTGTGGCCAGTTTTGTGTGTGTGTGACTGTTGCTACATAAGCCGTTTTTTTAGTGTAAGATCTCTTCAGACATTATATTAAATGCCTTGTTAAGACTCACTGCCTTCTGCCCTGCAAGTCAATCTGATATGCCCTACCCTTACTCATTATTGCCTCATCTAAGGACGAAGGCATATACACAATATCTGAACACAATACAGATATTCTTTCAGCACTCTGACATGCACTGACATACTAATTGCCTTATTTATATAAAGTGGAGGCAGAGTGGCTTTTCAGTGCTTTATTTTCTATTACAGCACTGCACTCCTGAGATCCGCTGCTGACTACTGTACATTGTCTTCCCATAAATACAGTCATTATGGTGGCTGAGGAAGGTTAGCACTTATATACATATGTTTTTAATTCCACAGAAAAATGGTGGTACAAATAAAAGGCTCTACAGATGAAGTAAAATAAGTACTGCACCTGAAATTCCAGTCATTATCATTTAAGTGCATCATAATAACGCTGTGGCAATGTAGCATTTCCTATGGTCCTTTCAAAAACTGTTGTAAAGTTTACCCAAAAGCATCCTATAAAAGCCATAAATATTCTTCAAAGAAGTCAGTGTTGAAAGCTTTCTTGTTGGTGTGGGCTTTTTTTCTTTTTTCTTTCTTTCTTCCTTTTTTTTTATTTTTTTTTTTTACTGGCTCTCATAAAATAAATAATGAATTGTGGATCAAAAAAACAAGCCACTCAAAAACTGGCAGAAGAATAATATCAAAATCATTGCTGGAGAGTTCGACGTCTGAATTTTTGCATTTACAGGATCTTTAAGATATGCAGTGGAAGCAGGAAATAAACATGTCAGTATTCATCACAAAGTCTGTATTTAATCTCAGAGAAAGTACATTCTACAAATCAAATTCTTTGCAAGTTTATTTCATAAACTTCAACTTTTGCAGATTCTGCTCCCTTATTGTTCTCGCTGCTGACGGGAATTTGCCGTGCTCTTTGGAAGGTGCCATGTGAACTTAATGGAAAAGAACAGTGGATCGGATGTAAAAATATGCGCTTTCATATTCCTTGCTATGTCCTTGTTGCCACTTAAATCAAATGTCAGTAACGTTCAGGGCTGGCTCTTCCTATC
>NW_005841857.1:5224827-5228781 GCF_000455745.1 Alligator sinensis
ACGGCAGGGGCCCCGCAGCCAAGAGGCCGTGCCCCACTTGCCCCCCACTGTCTGTGCCATGTTTAAAGGGCTCGATGCAGGCAGGGGGCCCCTTCCCGGCCAAGTGGGGGAGGAGTTCCCGGCTCCACTTCTGGCCCTGCCCCTACATATTCCCAACACGTGCTTCCCCCACCCTGTGCCCCGCACAGCGCAGCCCACATGCATGCAGCCTGGCCCTATTTTATTTCAGAGAGTTTATACCACAATTAACCACAATTTTGATTTTGGGGCCCCAGAACTATATCTTGCAGAGGACCCCAAAAAAGTGTGGGCCGGCCCTGGTAACATTACTGTTGTCCTAAGATTGCTGCATTTACTTCTAGTCTTCTTTGTTGTATATTTTGCTGTCCCTCCCAAGTGCCCTCTGTACTTCAGCAGGACTACCTGTGGCCAGGGGCAGTATCCACAAGGCTTGTCCACTGCAAGGAGGAATTGCAAGGTATGTTCTTTCTTTTGGCCAGAATGTGCCACAAAGGTATAGTGCAATGGTTGAAGCAATTTGCTGCTCTACTAGCCCAGGAGCTATTCCATTTTCATTTCTAGAGATAGGCCCATTCTTCCAGTAAGTCTCCAAACCAACAAAGAGCCAAAATCTATGGATAATTCTATTGACATATGCAGTTTTGCAGACTGTAATAGTAGTACCCGTGTGTTTTCTCTCTCTTTGTTAAGCATGTGCTGAAGGCCTTTTGGAAGCTAAGTTAATAACATCCAAGATGCTGGCTTGTGATGCTAGCAGTAAGTAGCGAACAGAAAAGAGAGACAAAAGTCCACCCTTTCTCCATCCTTCCTTGGCCTCTTCCTGCCTACTCAGACTGAGTGGCACATTACAGGTTGGTATTTCTTCCCCTCCTATCAGAGGAGCAGTTCAAGACACAATCTAGCCCCATATCGATGGCTATACGCAGAGTTTTCAGATCATCACAAGGCTGCAGACGTCTGTGGGAACAGCACTCAATTTCTTCAATCCCTAGGAATTTTCAAGTCTTCGGTTACTTGCAAAGTAGAGCAGAAATTCCCAAATCATCATTCCTTTCCTTCCATTCTGCTACAATACCTTTGACCCATCCTAAGGTATATAAAGGCCTGCTCCCATATAACCCTCCACCCAATTAGAGTTGAAAGAATAATGATAGGGATTTTCATCCATAGACGTCAAAGCCCTTGACAAAAGAAGTCAACACCATTATCTCTCTGTTACAAATGGGGGCAGTGGGCAGAATCAGAACTAGACTGCTAGTCCCCCGAATCTCTGTCCATGAGACCACATGGCTTCTTTTGTTCATCACCCCAATTCTCAAATGGCTTCTATTGGCCAAAAAACCCAAGAATGGATGACATCTAAGGTGGAAGGGTATTACATTGAATATGTTGTCAACAAATTTTTAAGAAGAAATAATTTCAGAATTATGAATGTAACAGATGATGTAGAATATTGCATGCTTGCTAAACAATATCCTTCTAATCTTTTTGCTGTTTAACACAAAGGTAGCATGGCTCTCATCTGCTACAATGTGGGATTCTGCTCATCAAACGAAGGCTGCTCAAAGTTTCACCGGTGCGTATTCTTTCATACACCACTCCTGTGTGAATAAAATGTTGGGTTTCTGGAGGGACAGAATTTGTGTGTATGAGGGAGAAGATGATGGTTTGAATTCTCATCCAGCACAATTCCCCTCCAATTGTCAGTAAGGAGGGCACTTTATTCCTAGTAAATAATATAACATAAAAAGTCTAATCAAGCTGGATGAATTACGCTGACACTTTTCCCAGCAAAACCACTGATCATGTAACAAAGAGTCAACCAAATGCATGAAAAGCTATGCTGTGTGGAAGAGCTGTATTCTACTGTGTATTTACTTCAAATGAAACAGATAAAAATAGTTATGATCATGATAGGCATAGATAGATGGCTCCTTCTGTGTCAAAGGACATTGCTTTCAAGTTCAGATGCACAGGGGTTTATTATTATTCTGTAAAACAGCCTTTCTTTCCACCCCTCCACGTGTTGCTCATCTCAGCTCATGAGCAATGATCACCCTTACACTGCATTAGATCAAGCGACATCAGAACTAATTAGGCAAAAAATATTCATGCTGTTCTCTCAAATAAGTTTTCACTGTCACATGGATTTGAGTCTTTGATGGAACAAAATATTGATCTCTCTCCTCCCTTCTCCTCCCTGAAAACCAAAGGAAAGGCATATGGTCAAAGACCCATTAAAAAGAGGCAAATGACCTTTTTACAAATTGTCCTATCTGTTGGACTCAGGCAGATGACTAAAGCTACGTGTGGGTAGTATTTTAGCTTTATGTTTTAACTTAGTTAACTTAGGGGAGTATTAATTTAGGAGATTGTCCAACAATATTGTTTTATTATCCGATAACATTGTTTCATTACATAGTTATTTTATTTTTTGCTGGTATTATTTAGCCTATCTAATCAGTAGTGTCAGTGAGGGGTCAGCGCTTCCCCATACAGAGCCATGCAAGACACAGAGCTGCCCTGTCGTGCTTCTGTATCCACACATAGTATATACAAAAACACACATATGTATTTTGATGAGAAATAACACTTCAAGCTAAGGGTAACACAATACGTGTTTATAATTTGCAGAACCTGTTCGCATGATTGTTTTTACTTAATAGACACAGGTTGCATCTGCACAAGATGCTGACTGTGAAGTTGTTACTGCACAGTCATTTAGTACTTGCAAAAATAAGTACTAAATGACTGCACAGTAACCGGCATTATCGCACAATAGCATCCTGGCATGGTTGTTTAGTGACGCTTACTGCACAGTAGCTCATAGTACTAGTGCATAGTAGTGTCATGTCATGGTTCATGCCTAGTGATGCTATTGTGCAGTAGTAATGAGCTCCTGCACAGTAGTAATGAGCTACTGTGCAGACATGCGTCTTGTGTAGACATGGCCACAGTTACTGAAACTTAAAAGCAAGGAACCACCTAACTCTTCTGAGTGCCATGCTACTGACCCAACAACTGGACAGTCTTTTCTCAGGACACAAAACTGAATAATACCAGCTTGGAAAAGCGGGTAATGGAGTTGTCCACAGCCTTTCCTTTCCTAAAAGAGCTGATCATGTGCATTTGGGTTATGATCTGACCAGTGGTGATGTGTAGAGAGTGTTGTGCATCCCCTGACCAGCCACGCTTGCCACTTAGGTGATGGGCAGGGAGGGCAGGTGATGAGATCGGCCATGGGGGACCCTCCCCAGTCAGTGGGATCAATTGCGGGGGATCCCCCCCCCCAGTCGCTAACTGGTTGCTGAGGGGGATGCATGCACCCCCTGGCTAAGGCAGCACCAGTCGCCCATGGATCTGACCCATTGTTGTTGTACCTTGCACCCACCCAGCATGTTGCTCATGCATAGGCAGATCTAGGATCATATAAGAGGGGTGCAGATGGTGTGGTGCATCATCACATAGCACAGCACATATTTTTCTCCAGTTAAAGAGAAACTAGAAGCTTCAGTACTCTGGTAGGGGTCAAGTGCTATATTATTCAACTTAAGATCAAAGCAAAAACAAATATAACATTTTTGGAATATGCACTAATTTGCTATAGTATATATAAAGTTTAAACAAACAACAAACCAGGCAACAAATACTCAAAATATATTGTTTCATTACTATAATGACTACAGGACTAAAATGTACATCTCTTATTCAGATTTGTAAAACAAAATCTAGCCTTTGTCAGCATTTTAACAATGTATCCAATATTCACTGTCAGTCATTTCCACACCTGATTCAATATTATCACTCTGCGTTACAGTTTTTAGCGAGAGCTTGTCAGAGGTTTAGTGATGAAAGAAGCTGCAATAGTTTGAAAATATCACAAGAAGGCTGGACACCCTTGCCAGCACCGTGATACAGGGTGCTGTGGAGGGA
>NW_005841857.1:5228812-5233306 GCF_000455745.1 Alligator sinensis
CAGACCTAAAAAAAAATATGGGGATCCAATATCAAAGACTGGACAGGGCTTCAACTGACAGAGTGCAAAAAGCTAGCCAAACACAAGGTGGAGTGGAGGAGGGTTGTTACAGCATCTAAGGTGCCCCAACAGTTGCAGCGGCCTCAGGACTGCTTCATAAACAGTCTGTAGGCTGTGAAACAAAAGAGGCATCACCAGTAATGGCTAACAGATAGCAAACCTGCAGGAGAAAGGATAGCTTGATTAATGGACCATCAAGACAATTAAAAATGAGAGAAGACTATTAACATCTGTGGAGTGAAGAGAGATTAGCAGAGATTCTAATTCTGCAAAGTCAATTGACTCCCTCAGTATCACTTTATTATAAATGCCTCTCTCCCCCCTGGCAGATGGTTTAAAAGTTTGGCTGGAGCAGGAATCAAAGAAGGGGCATGCAGCTGCACCACTGCTTCCCCACTGCACTCATGACACTGCAGCAAAATGTGGGTCTTTAATTGTACTTATTTGTATATTCGTCATGACCCAAAGCATGACGGCTGTACTTGGGATGTCTTGTTTAGGTGTGCCCCCTCCCCACCCCACCCCAAGGCAACCCTCCCTTCATTTCTAGCATACTTCTAGCATTGTAACATTATTGTGGAGAAATTCCATGTTTCATACACTACTACAGATGCCATTCCTGAGAGCACAGTGATGTCTGAACTGCCAAGTCAGTGAACAGTCATAATGATGCGGGCTCATCAGACAGAAACAAATTGTATTTGTGACCATTCCAAAGATATATGTATGTGGACCCAACTGTTGTGATGTGTATACAAGGCAGCAAGATTTTTCTGAGCAAGGTATATTTGTGAAAAAAGTAGAATATGTATTCATTCCATTAAACTGGATCGGTATTAGGTCTTATTTTTTCTGTTTTGACATATTCTTGAGCAATCTGCCTCACTCAGGAGAAGAAAGGAGTTCGCGTAAGCAGTTCATTGTTGGAGAACGTATCTGGGGACAGAGCCGGAGGCAGGTCATCATCTGGGGGAAGGGTTCTGTCATGGGATACTGGGATGTAAACCCCCATCTCCAAACTAGAGGAGCCACAGAAATCCTCTTATGCCCATCTGGACTCCACCATGTGGCCAACCTCAGTCCCATCCCAAATGCAAGTCTCCATCTCACCAGCTGGTAAGCTGACAATTGCATTTCATTAAATTGTATTGTGTAGGAAAAAAAAAAAAAAGAATAGAAAAAAAATGTCAAGGGGAAAGATGCTTTGCAGCAGGTTGTAAAATCCATACGTTAATTTTATTTCCACTGGTCAAAGCAAAAACAAATCAGAATTATTCAGCATTCACATGCTCAGCTGACTCAAACTGTTAGGTCAGTTTAATTCTATTTTGCATTGTAAAACCAGAAGACATTACAATATCTGCATATTGCATCTCATCATCTGTTTTCCCAGGCTTCTGATAAGTTACTTCTCCAATTAGTGATGTTCTCCAAATTAGCAGTAATGATGCCTCTAAACTACCTGCACATTTTTTCCTTGTAGTCTAAAAAGGTTATCAGATGACTTTTTTTTTAAGTGCCTTTAAAATTGGTAAAAGACTTCCCTAATGAAATTTCATAAACCTCTTGCAGAACAGCATAATTATATCTCTCTCCTGAGCTCTGTAGTACTTCATTAATAGAAGGGGAATGACCTTTCTTGTCCAAATGATGTCAGATTTTTGGATCATAGTCTAATAAATTAAAAGAATAAAAAGCTGAGTGACCTCGCTGCATTCTGTTTACTGAGAAATGTCTTAAATGTGAGCATTCAAGGAGGGAGGAAAGGAAAACCAGGCAGACAAACACAATGCCACATTCACTCTGGGAAATGCAAAAGGACATCTTACATATTTAAGCTCCTTCATTTGTGCCTTCAGCAAAGGATGTACAAGGTCCAGAGGCAGAAAAATGAATACAGAAGTAAAAAGGCTAGAGGCAATGCATTTTAATATGTGGGATCATCAAGCAGTCTCTTCATTGAATCAAAAATATTTATTCATATTTTGCTTCTGACTTTGGGTCTCTCATTTTTATGTCACTGGTGCTCTTAGACAAATTCTAGAGGTACCAATACATTGCTGTTCCTGGGCCGAGTTCAATACTGGAGTGGGGCTCCATCATCTACAGTGAAATGACACAATAGTTTAAATTGGTCCCTTGCACATTATTTTCTTACCGGTGAATTATGCAGGGTTTGTTCAGGGGTAGGGGGCTCTTTTATTTTGTTGTTTGGGGGGGTTTGGTAGGTTATAGGTTTTTGATTGTCCCTGACTTCATTTTGTTTGAAGATATCAAACAAACTCTTTTTTTAAAGTTTGACTCTTTTAAAGCCAGACTCATTTATAGTTCCACTTTCTAGCTCTGTTTTAAGCCATTCATCCAGTGCTGAAGACAAGGAAGCTTGAATTTATCACTATATTAAAAAGCACAAACCATAGGTTTGAACCTTCAACAAATGCGTGTGGTAGTGGGGAAAGTATCTGCCTTCCTGCAGCCTCCTGGAGTATCTGCTCCTGCTACTGACTTTAGCAATGAAGGCTCTTGGACACTGTGGTGCAGGACAGCGGTACCAATTCCAGGAACGGATGTAAGGAAGTGCGGTGATTCAGAGCCACGTGCATAAGCTTTCATCTGAATAGCAAATAGGAATGACGCAGTATAACTGGGATCATTCATATCTGGGTGGTTTTCAGTAGGCTATCAGATTAAAGATGAGCCACTCAACTGTTTGCTACAGTTTTTGCTCAAAGAGCACCTCTCTTCCAATCAGCTGGAGCTCAAATCATGGCAGAAGCAGTGCCCTTTGTTATACTACAGTGCTGAAACAAATCAACAGCCCAACACAGCTGTTTAATGCAGCCATACATCCCCTCCCATCCCCCCCCTCCCCCCTAATTTGTAAAACCCTCCTGTTCACAGGGCTTGAAGCATTGGGGGTTGACTACGTACTAGTCAGGTTCAGAGATACACCGCTATAGATCTTTTCCTAAAGTTTTTGCAACACATAGGACATTGTGGAGTTTTGCTATTCTCCCAGGAAGACTAAGCTACATGAACATCATCATTGTTCATATTTTATTGCAGAAATAGAAATCACAAGCATTTCTACTAAAGAGTAGTTCAAGTTAAAAATGTGGATACTACTGCTGATTTCCAACATCCTCAAATTCAAAATATTTTGGATCTAAGGATCATCATCCAAATTCATTCCAGATAAAAGGGCAGTTTCAATCTCTCAGCCGCGCTCTACCGCAGAACAATGTAGATAAGCCAAATTCAAATACACAACCAAGTGCCATGGCCCAACAGAGAATCCAGAGGATCAGTATGTGACCCATGTATTTTGAAAGGACTTATTACATAAAACTCTCCTAGCTGCATCTCGTGTTTTCATGGACATTTCTTCTTATTAAGGAATATAATTAATGTAGCTGTATATGAAATGAGAAGCGCATCCAGCTGCCCATATCCTTTCCCATATTCCCTGCGCACAACTGATAAAAATGTTCTCAAGCATTCTCTTTGGCTTGCAGTACTGAAATGTTCTTGCAGTATGTGGCTTAAGTGAAATAATCCAATAATTAAATTAAGTCAGTGGGGCTTCAAGCAATACAATATTTGGATGTCTGGTACCACGGTTGCTTGCGTGGAGCGATAACAATAGTTTTTGCAAATGAAAAAAAAGGACAAAGACAAGGCTCGCCGACAGAACTTTTCCTTCATAGATTGGCATGATCACCCCTCTCTTAGCTACTAGCTGATCTGCCCACAAACAGCCACATAGCAATAGCAAACAGTATTATCTGATAGTGATATGAAATCTTTCGGACCAAAGAAGCCCAAAGCACTTTACAAATGGAAACCACTATATATGGAATTTCTAAGGCCTGCATAAAAAAGGTGGAAGGTCCACCCAAGCCTATTGTCCATTAGGTCAGCACAGCAATGTCCATAAGGTTAACATCAAAGCCACCTGAATTTGAATCCCCTTTGACTATACATATTCTTGCTTGCAGAAGAAACCGTTGCATTTGAGATCCCTACAAATTCATTGCTATTCCTTCAGAGTATGCTGCTGCTACCTCTGCTGTTGTTCAAGAATAGTCAGAAGAAAGAGAAGGTGCAAAAGTAGCTTATAACTAACATGCCTGAATCAAACACAACTCTGATACAGCAGAGCACAGCAGAACATCAGTCTGTTTGGTCACCTCCTATTTCTCTCAGAGGCAACCCAGGCAGCAGATCTGTGACCATTCTTTTTTTTTTTCCCAGACATTATTAAGTTGTAGGTATTACCAGTAACTAAAAGAGGGAAATCAAAGCGGGAGCCAGATCATCACCCCAGAACAGGAAGTAGAGGTGGTAGCAGATTGAGAGCTGTGAACTATTTCTTTCTTTTTCTGGGAACATCAGATATTTGACATCCTGAGATATATATATATATATATATAT
>NW_005841857.1:5233337-5239854 GCF_000455745.1 Alligator sinensis
AAAAGCATAGTGGGAGAATAGGATCTTCTGAGCTATGTGGAACCAAAACTGTTTTAATGTCAGTATCTCAAATTGCAGCAACCTGGTTTCTTAATGAAGAGGTATATATAAACTCCCATAGTATGGGTATGATCCAGAACCCATCAAACTTAATGAAAATACTTTTATTGACCTCTGAGCACTTTATAACAGGTCCAGTCCTATCAATGCTCCTTCTGTCTCTACTTGAAGGAGAGGATGGAAAGAAAATGAAATGGGAAACCTTTCCATCAGGGTCTGAACTCACTACTCACTCAGCTGTGACTTGCCACCAGAGACCTGGTGAGCAGGGAGGCCTCTTCCAACCCTATTTCTCTATGATTAACCCATCCCTCCCCTGATGCAGGGAGGGGAGTGAGGCAGTGGGGCCCCTCAAGAGCAAGGCTGAAGGACTTCGGGGGGGAGGGGCAGGGGGCTGTGCAGGGAGGTCACTGCCCACCCAGGTCCTGGAGCCCAAGTGCTGCGGGCTTGCTGTCACACATGCTGGGTACATCTCCTGCTCACATGCATCCCACCAGGCTGTCCCCAACTCCTGGGCAACATCAGCCTGAGGAGGACTCAGCTGCTTCCCTGCCTCTCCATCCCCTTCCCACCTTCGTCCCCCAGCTCTGGCCTGCATCCACCCCCCTTGCACCCTCCTTCTTTGGTGCCCCCAGGGCAGGTGGAGGCAGCCTAGTAACACACAGGGTGAGCAGACAGGCACCCCTGGGGCTGGCAGTGGCAGCAGAGCCAGCAGCAATATGCAGAGACCTTGGGTCAGGGGCGGTGGCAGCAGCAGTGGCTGGTGCAGTCAGCTCCCCTCCAAGTAGGCTTCAATCCACAGCTGGGAAAGGAGAGTGCCTGCAGCCAGCTCCGGTATCCACAAGGGCAGTGACATAGCCCTGTGCCCACAGCCCAAACCCACCCCATGGCCAGCCCACAATTTTTAGAGGTCCCCTGCAAGATATAGTTTTGGGGCCCCCTGATGCTAAGAAACCAGTGGTGGCAGCAGCACTTTTTTGGGGGGAGGGAAGGGGCTGGCCATGAAGCCAGTGGCAGTGGCAGCAACATGGAGTGGTGGCAACCGCCTAGCCCCCGCCTTGCTACAGCACTGCTTTGGAGTGCTCACTGCTGCAGGGCGGCCCTTAGATGCAGGGACCCCTGTAACTGCATGTTCTCCAGGATAGGGTGGGCTTGCCCTGCTCCACCCACAGCTGCTCCATCCTGGAGCAGTGGCTTTCCCAGCTGCAAGCTGCCCACCACCCCACATCAGCCACTGCTAACTCTCACCAGACTGTATGTGGATCAGGTGTATGGAGCAGGGTGCTGTTGGAGCTGTGGGGCTGGAGCTCAGGGATTGCTGGAACCTGGCTGGGTTTGGGGGCTTTCTGGGGTTGGCAACACTCTCCTCTGCTCCCCAGGGCTGGAAGAGGGACATGGGGTCCAGTAGTGGCCACCCACCCAGATACGTTCAGTGCCAGTGTGAAAGGTACACTGGACCACCATTTCTGAACTAGGGGGCTGAAGGCTGAGGGAAATAGTCCCTGGCCCACTCCACTAAGCAACCGTGGGTGTGACAGACAACAGAACAGGAGGGTGGGGGAGGCCACTACATCCTGGAGTACTGAAGAACTTCAACTTTAATGGTATATCTGTGGAGTGTGACCACATGTTAATGGAACAGGAGCTGGGTTGGACAGGTCAGAGATAATCCTGCCCTGGAGTGATGTAACTTTGAGCTGCATAACAAGTGCTTTAAGCCACTTAAAAGTGTTAATGCGAAGACAGTCTGGGGGTTAAGAGCTCCAGGAGCCACTGACAACTAACATGTAACAAGGCCGTTAGCCAATTCCATCCTGGGGCAGCCATTCCCTCAGTGTAAACTTGATCATCTGCCACGCAGAACATCTTTACATGTGCTCCAAGGTGGGCATTTTAATTAGAGTGGCTCTGAAGAGCCATTGTCATTAAAGCACCTGCAATTTCTTGTGTATTCTCACAAGAATGGCAGGGGGCAGGGGGTACTTTAACTAAAGTACATTTGATGATCTTTAGTTAAAGCACCCCTGTTTCCATGTTGAAGTGCAGGGACACTGAATACATGTAATGCTGAGGCTGCTGGAGCATGCTAACTTCATTAATCAAGACTGCTCTGATGTGTGCTAATTAGCATGTGTTGGAGCAGGCATTGGGCATGTGTATAGGTGCCCTACCTCCTACTAAGGACAGTCAGCTTGTGTGTCCATTTACTACAAAGTAAATACTTTGTTAAATTACTCTGTGGCAGTATTCTCATGTGTCTTCCTTCTAAGATAGTCAACACGTACCATTTAAATTTGCAGTGCTCACATGGTGAATACTTTTGTATAACATTTCCCCTGTGACTGAATATCCATGACTCCCTTTGAAATCAATAGCAACTTGGTTATTCAGTAATCATAACCGTCTTGAAAAAGCCTGTGTCCCTCAGACTATGTCCCTAAGCTTGCGTCCCTCAGGCTATGAGGCTGAAAAAGCCTGATCCAAAGTGCACTGAACTTAATAGAAAATCAGTCTCAAATAGATTTGAACCATCCCAAAATGTATCTGCTCTGGTGTTGCCCTGGGGGGTCAGGCCAGCTCTCAGGATCTCAATATTGCGCTGTTAGAGAAGAGGATGCGACACAATTGCACATATACAAAACACCCTCAAATCAATTGGGTGCATACACACACACACTACCAGCTCAGGCACATACACATCCAAACCAGCCTAGGCACATGCATACCTATCACTAATTCAAGCACATATCCCAGAAGTTAGACACAGATCACTAATTCATATATCATGCACACCATGTCATATACACACACACACACTTACACTAGCAACTCAGATACACACATGTTCAAAATAACCAGTCTAGGTTCATGCACACCTATCACCAGTTTAAGCCCATACAGACTACACACACCACATTTAGACAGAATCAGTTACCAGTTACCAATACCTGCACATCCAATACACATACGTGGATTACTAATCCATATATCATACACACACACACAATGATATCTATATATGTGTATATATGTGTGTATTCACTAATTCACACACATACCACCCACCTACACATACACACAGGTGAGTTCCTAAGTTGGGTGTTGTGATATGTATGTATGCATGTGCTTGGTGTATTTGGGATACCTGGGGAAAGGTTGAGGTAAGAAAGTAGAAGTGTAGGGAGTTAAAGTTACCAGGACTGGGATAAGAACCAGTACACTGCAGGGGCCTGGGCTGAAGAACTGAGGCTCAGAGGTAACTTTAGGTTAATTGATCTTAATTGATTAAAGACAAGCCCAAAGGCTGCAGAACAGGGAAGCATGCCGGCACAGAGTCTGGGACTGGAGCCAGAGCTACGGGGAAGCTGAAAAGGTAGATGGGGAGAGGGAAAAATGGGACTAAGTGAAAGTGTGGGTGTTAAAGAGGGGCTCTGGGTGTGAGGAAGCCAGAGGATGGCTCTGGGGCAGCTAGAGAAGTCTGGGAAGCTATTGGTGGGGGGAGGGAGGGAAGCCTAAAAACAGAGAGACGGACAGCAGAAAATCACAGAAAAAGGAGCAGAAGAGAATGAAAGGTGGCAGGGGCAGCAGGAAAGCAGAGAAAGGCAGCAGAAAGTCACAGGGAAAAGGCAGTAGGAGCGTGGGAAGCAGGGGGACAGCAGAAAATCACAGGAAAAGCAGCAGCAGGAGCAGCGGGAAAGCAGAGAAAGGCAGGAGAAAGTCACAGGGAAAAGGCAGTAGGAATCGAGAGGAGATTGGGAAACTAGTGGAGTGGTGTCAGGGCTGGAGTTGAGAGACAGAGAGAACGAAATTTAAGATAGGGAAGGGACTGGGATTCAGTAAAACATGACCCAACTCGGGGTTGCAAATGACAGTGGTTTTATTGAACAGAGGAGATGGTGATACAATGCCAAATTGATTCCCTTGCACCCACCCACCCACCCACCCACCCACCCCCACACCCCCACACAAGCACACAAAGGGGTCCTTGTCCAGTAGGTGTTGTCCGGGGGGGGAGGGGGGTTGCCGGCAGGGCCTCTGGGTAGATAGGTGGTGTGCATGGTGCTGGTCCAGATGGAGAGGGCGTTCCCACTGGGTCTGTCTTCACTGTTCCTTTTTATAGGGGCAGACCTTGTGTGACCCTAGTGACAGGAGGCATGCCCAGGCAAAGGTCAGCCCCTGGCATACTGAGCATGTGTGCTCCATGCAGGGATGTGCAGTTTCTGGTGTCTAATGGTGAGAGTTGCTGGTTTTTCAGGGTCCTTTGTCTTTCAAATGCTGGTCTTGTCTCTGTTCCTGGGTGAGGTCAATGGTTCCTGGATGAATCAATGTGAATCACTCTACTGAATGGCCCAGTCATTACAGGCCATTCAGTAGAGGCCTACTACCATTGTATTTCAATCATTTCCAATCACACACATTCATCGGGGAACCAATTTATATGGGAGGGGTAGGTGATTCATACAGTTCCAACATGAGACACCCAGGCAGAGGACAGAAGTTGGAGGCTTGACATATAAAATGGAAACTTGACATGACTTTGGTTCATTTACAAACACAGGCCGAAACCATACACTAGCCTTAGGAAATAATAAAAATCAGTACGAAAATTATAATAATACAATATACAACAGTAAAAATCAATACAAACCTAATAATAGTACAATACACAACAGTGGATATCCAAAACCAAAAACTTGCTACCAAAATAAAAATGTTTAAAGCTTATCCTACATCTTAGCTTACTTATACTTATCTATAGGGAATAGAGAGGGAGAGAAAAAGTCAGAAATGATTGGGGAAGGGAAGGGAATGCATTTCAAAATAAATAAATAAATAAATAAATAAAAGAGAGAGAAACTGGGGGTTTTGCTACACTGGGACTATCTGAACGCATGTCCCTCAAGGGATATACAAGGTCAGCAGAGCACCGTTTGAGTTCAGGCCATGTCCAGAAGAGGGCAGATGATTGGTACCAAACCAGAAGCAATCCTGTCCTTTCAAGCTCTAGTTGTTTTTGTGTGTTTGATCTTACTAACAACTCCTTTCAAAGACTAATATTGATTCCTCTTGTTTTTAATTTAGTTACTTAATTTTAGCATTAGGCATCATGTGCCCATGGGAACAGGACATTTCCAAATGAAACCTAAGGTGAGAGATTTCAATTATATTATTTCCATGTTTGCAGAAACATTAAATATCTGTTGAACGTTGCACTTGCATATGCATAGCAAAGTACAATTTGAGCAAATCTGCTCCCATAATTAATTTACCTTAATTAGAACAGGGTGTCAGATCAATTGCTTTTTTTTATGGCCCGGCATAAAAATCTATATTTAATCTCCCTATTGTTAGCTATCATTGCTGTCTCTAATTATTTATTTTTATAAAAATCTATAGTTAGTCTGGATGAGAAAAAATAAGAGAAACAGATTTTTTTTTAAATTTAAAAATAGGTTAATCTGTTGATTTCCAAGAAATAAAGATATATTTGTCTGGGATTCACAACTAGGTAAGATCGTTAGAGCACTATCCATTTTAACGGTGCCATGGAGCTTTGCTCTCGCTGTGGTTGCAAGCCAAATCTTCTGAAGGGTGACCATCACAAATGTGCTTGAATATCCCACAGTGCACATGTGATTTATAATGCTTCTTAGTGCTCTTTGCTGAAATGACAACTCGTGGCTGGAAACATACACAGCAATGAACAAAAGGGCCCGATTCTAGGACAGGACCCCTGAAATAGGGTCAGCTTTATGTACTCTCGTGTAGAAGAAGACCAATTGCATAACTGCTCTCTACACAACATTACTGACATGAAGAATCAATATTGACATGGTGAGATTACAAACAGCCCCATCTATTTTATCCTATAGACACATGTAAAGCCTACATCTAGATATACTTTACTCTTCTATTTGGATCTGGTGGCCTCTGCAATGGAAAACAGGGAGGCCCATTAGAGGGCTCTTGAGACATTATCCAGTTCCTATATACAACACATAGGCTTCAAGGTCACCAGGAAACCTAGGCGACAACGTGAATTTCTTTTCAACCAGGTTGAGGCAAAATTCTCAAGTGAGACCCAAGCCCGAATGCTACAGTTGCACCAGCAAGTAGGTGTGCTCATTGTTTGATAAGTAAAAATCAAGGGCTGCATACTGTTTCTCCCACTAGATATCTAGAGCCAGGTCTGTCTGCATAAAATCCTACTTTGCTTTGATTGCAAAAGTCATACATGTCTTAACAGGACTCATATGAACTTGGCAGCTGATCATCTATGTGAGTAACATGAGATCTTCCTCCTTCTCAAATAGCCTAGTAGTTAACGCAGTGACCCAAGATCTCAGAGGACAGGGTCACAGAATGGCCTAGTCCTCAAGTTAAGGGACCAACTATGAGCACCTTCCACCCTCCTCTTCTTGTCCCAGAAAGAGGAAGCTGTCCCACTGGGCAACCA
>NW_005841857.1:5240011-5244762 GCF_000455745.1 Alligator sinensis
GAAGGAAAGCCTCAGGGATTCAGGTAAAGTGGAACAGGACACCTATTCCCGAGATGCCTAAGTCTACTTGCATGCCTAATACATGGACAAAGATCTGGCCTTAAAAGCCTAGTAGAGCTGCTACATGGGGGAGATGCTCCTTTAGCTCAAGCAGTAGCCATGCTTTTAGCACTGCATGTTCATAGTGTTGATCCATAGTTGGGTGGGGAAAATCATTGCCAGCATACTGAAAAAACTGCAGGTGAAAGTTATGGAAATGTATCCCTTCATTTATTCCCTCACTTTTTTGGCTACTGGGTTCCCAGAGTCCTTGATAATAAATTACATTTTTTTTCCTTAATTGATTTTTTGCACTGATCCCAACTGGCAAGTAACTATTTTGCTTCCCTGCATTTCTGATGTGCTGCGATACACATGGCTGGTTTTGTATGATTTTGCTTACTCCTCCCGTTGATAGACCAGGCTGAGTAAAGACAGGAATAGAGCTCCAGGGGGCAGAGTGTTTATTCATTAATTATGGTAGGTGATGAGTTTTCCTGCATATGTCAAATTTCTCCAGAAATCATCCCTGATTGAAGCGTTTTCACTAAAGACGGTAACGATTACATTAAAAGCAAATCATGTACTGTAAAAACACCTAGAGACTTTGATTCACTCCTGTGTACTTTCTCATAGGGCTGCTGTGAAGCAGAAACCATGCAATGCAGAGGTTGCTTGAACACAGTAAGATGCAAATATCAAAAGTTCAAGCCATGTATAAGAGAAGCTATATTCAATCTGATTGAAACAACAATGAAATGCCAGACTTAATGGGGACATGGTCTTAATCATCTGCAAAGGAAAGCCTTGAAGGCACTTAAGAAGAAATACCTGAACATGACGGTTAAAGGTCAGAAAGAAGTTGCAAAGGAGCACAAGCCTGTTTTTGTTTCTTAACAAAACTTGGACAGTCTCTAAGAAAAAGTGCATGGCTCTTTCCTTAGCCCCAGCCACAACAAATTGATGCTTTGAGCAGGGATGTTTCCTTAGCTCCAGCCACAACAAATTGATGCTTTGAGCAGGGAACCGGCACACAATCTAGCTGATGGAGAAACATCTACATGCCCCAAGAAATGTTAAGCTTCCTGGCACTAGGAGAGACATTTTTCTTTAAGCAGCAGTTCTACTTTGCAAACCTCTCCTGTTTTAAAGGACTTCAGGCTGGCTGCTTTCACCCAATAGATTGTTCCATGGACTCCAAGAAACCAGAGACAGACAAAATGAAATAAGTAATGCAATAGGCAACCGAGGTATCTCTTGTCGTATGAAGCAGTGTAGATGCTCAGTTTGTTAACTGCACTTATGATCTCCCTATTGTTCCACGTTCATTGTTCAGGGCTACATCATTTCCTTGGTGACGTGGATTATGATTTGCATCTCTACAGTCCATTTTTTGAGGTTTTTGTGGAGCCCTACAGATCAGCAGCAGTGCCAAAACGAGAAGCTGGCTCCTACACTCACTAAGCACTGGCAGGATAGAACAGTAAGTAATCCTCTCCTCCCCCCTTTTCTTTCTTCCAGAGCTGCTGCAATTGGATAGGGGGCTGTATAGGTGGCTGGAGAGGGCATATAGCTGGGAAAGGCTGAGAACCTGAGTTGCAGGTTGGGCTCCAGGCCCCAGGCCCAGTCTGACTATGTGAGCCCTGTGAATATGGACTGCCAGTGAGGACCAAAGCATCTGGAAGCATGCCTGAGGAGTTGATGCTGGGGGCCCTAGGGTCATGGAAGGGCAGATAAAGATTACCATTGCTGATAGCTCGTTGCTGATAAACCTCTCCTTGGACTGCCACTTCGACAGGGCAGAGATGCTTGCATGGACCAATGACCCTAAGAGTAACACCATCAAGAGTCTTGTATTCCTGGTGCGGTAACCCATGGCAGTAAGGTCAAAGGTGAGGTATCAGATGAAAAGCAGTCCAACATAACATCAAGACCTTAACAATGGAGGATGCTGATACAAAAATCGTACTTCTCAATGGCTACGAAAGTGGATGAAGGCTGCAGTAGAGTAATCCTAGTCGTTTTAGATTTTCTTGCTACCGAACACAGGTATCTCCTCCACCAAGATGCATGCAGTTGCCGATGTGTAACAGGCTCCTCATATAAAGCAACTCATGTGCAGGCTTCTCCCACTGAACCCAGCATCTACCACAATAACTAACAACCAGTACCCAAACCTCTATCATTTACAACCCTTCACTTGGCCTATGGGAGTGATCATCCTCAACTGTAAGGGATTGCCAACAATGATTGATAAAGAGATAGGAGACATTTATGGGTGAACCCCTTCCTCATAGATTCATAGTTTCATAGTTGGTAGGGTCAGAAGGGACCTGAGCAGATCATCAAGTCTGACCCCCTGCCATGGGCAGGAAATAATGCTGGGGTCAGATGACCCCAGCGAGGTGTCTATCTAGCCTCCTCTTAAAGACCCCCAGGGTAGGAGTGAGCACCCCTTCCCTTGGAAGTTGGTTCCAGATCCTAGCTGCCCTGACTGTGAAGTAGCGCCTCCTGATATCCAGTCTGAATCTACTCTCTGTCAGCTTATGGCCATTGTTCCTTGTTACTCCTGGTAGTGCTCAGGGGAAAAGGGACTCTCCCATTGCCTGCTGGTCTCCCTTGGCCAGTTTATAGATGGCCACCAGTTTATTTCCTCCCCAAACAGGAAAGGCGCAGGTCTTCACGAGGGGGTTCAGATCTGACTACCAGCAAGGGAAGCACCACTGTAACCTCAGAATGCTTTGCAAACACTAGGACAAAGGTGGACCTGGTATTCTGTAAGGATGAAAAAAATCTCCCCTCTTTACTCCCTGATTCACCTCATGTGCTCCATCCTTATCAAAATGCCTTTTGCTCCCAGCCTATCACTCCCAGACTTACCTGCCAGGCCAAGGGGACAAAGACAAAGGGAGAGAATGACTCTTTTCCCTCCCATCCCATGGCCAGATCTGCAGGATATAGCAACAGATACTCCTGCTGCACATACCATAAAATAATGCTTCCTGTTGCTCATGCTTAATGATAGAGCTCTGTGGGGCAATAGATAACATTCATCCCAGAACATTAATTAGGCCATGCATCCTTGTGATGGGCATATTTAAGGTAGCTAATATGACACCAGAGGGTCTGTGCCTTGCCCAGACTCACTGGGTTTGCCTACATTGCAGTCCTAGCAATGGCTACAGTCTAGCATAGATACCACGCTAGCAGTCTAGCTGTGGCAGTTCAAAAACACCTAATTGACTCTGCTTCCAGGAAAGGTTTTGCAACTTGCACTGAGCTCTTTATCATTGCAGCTAGACTGCTCTTGCTATCCACACTAGCTCTTCTAAAGCTAGCTGGTATGACTATACTGCATTACGCTACAGACATTCCCAAGACTGCAGTCTTGGGTATGCTTAAAGCACAGTAGTGACTCCAGGCTCCAGAAGTGCTGGATTGATGGTTTCTACTTTAAGGATCAGGCAGATGCATCTCCCAGCTCTTTGAGGTTGGATATGTATAGACATTACATTTAGATGGACTTAACCAGAGTTAGGTTGATCTAAATGCCCAATCATATAGGTGTGCAGAGGGTTTAAACTGCCCCTGAAATGGTATGCTCTATCTGAGTTAGTTCACCTAAGTAGGTGCACTAACTTTGACTGAGGTTGGGTTAAGCCAATCTAATAAAGGGTTAACCTGATCTAGTGAACACCTTCACATACTTACAGCACAGACTTGGGGTTGGGAGAGCCCAGTTGCTTGTCCCAGTCCCAGGGGTTCACTATTCACACCCTGACCCTTACTGGGCTACTTTTAACCCCTTGTCCCTCCCCCTTGATCAGGCAACCTCCCCCCATGGACCCACCAACTCCCCCCCCCCAGACCTTCCAGCCCCCCTAGATCCTGTCAAACATACCCCCCTAGACCTGCCAACTCTCCCTGCAGACCTGCTACCCCCCTGTTTCCTCCCCAGTCTTGTCCACCCCTCTCTGCACCCTAAATTACTTAAATTAGGCTCTCCACGTAGCTTCCAGGAGCAGTGAACAGCTTCATGTGCGGGCTGGGAGCGACCCGAGCCCTTTTTGCCTTTTGGGTCATGACATCCCCCCTTGCTGAAGGCATAACAGAATTATATCTCAAATCTGTCACCCAGGTCATCATGCTCCGGCCGTTCTGTGTGCCATTCATGAGCTTTTTGTTCTATTAATCCTGCTACAAGCACTGGAATATGAATAGGCCAATGAACGTTCATCGTCGCCATGTCGATATCAGTGACATGTCCTCTACTCCATGAAGCTTGTCTCACTAGGAAACTTGCTTCCTCTTGATTCAGCAGGTTGGATCTAAGCTCTACGACCAGACATCCCAACCACACAGCCAGGGTTTCCTCAGGTTGGATCTTGGACTCCCTGTACAAATCCTGTAGTTCGGTTTTGGATCAAGCATGATAGGCAGTAGTACGAGCTGTATTCTGCGGCTTGATGACTCGGCTGGTTGATGCTGCAGGTTGATCAGTTTCTCTGCAAGTCATGGCTGTTAGTATCTCAGGCAGGAGGGGCAGATGCACCCCTCCGCTCGGCTCTTCCTTCTGTCGGCAGGAGGGCGTGCCCGGGCTGCTGGCTGCAGCCCGCGTGGAGCGCAAAAAGGGCTCGGGTCGCTCCCGGCCCGCACATGGCGATGAGGATGGGATCAGGAAAGGGCAGAGACGACGCTGCGTCGCCAAGCGG
>NW_005841857.1:5244908-5245505 GCF_000455745.1 Alligator sinensis
GCGCTCCTCCGTCTCCGGGTCTTCACGGAGCTCGGACAGATGCCCGCGATCCCTCAATCTCGGCACCATCATGCCGGGGGAAAAAAAATCAATCTGCACCTGTTCTTTAATTTCCTGGGCGCATCTCGGGCAACGGGCACACTCCCGAGCTAGATCCGGGCTCACCGCACCCGCCAGGTCGACTTTGGCGAGGGACACGGTATCGAGGGGCTTGAACAAGACCCGCTCATCGCCCATGATACACCCGAATGCCGCGGGGTGAAGATATACTTCTCCCCCTCCAAGGGCTTCATCCTCGGATGTTCCCTCTTCTTTCCTCAGCGAAAAGCGTCCGCTGACACACCTCTCGCCCGCTCCGCCCGCCTGGTGGTATACAATGTGCATCTCTAATTTGGCGACACTTGCCACACCGCGTTTCCCACTTCTCCAAGGACAACTTTTAACTAATTCCAGTTCTAGCGAGCCTTCTCCTGATCCCATCCTCGTCGCCATGTGCGGGCCGGGAGCGCCCCGAGCCCTTTTTGCGCTGCACGCGGGCTGTGGCCAGCAGCCTGGGCACGCCGGGGCGGAGAGGGAAGGCCTTCGAGCTGGAATTAG
>NW_005841857.1:5245949-5246263 GCF_000455745.1 Alligator sinensis
GTGCATTCCTCTTGCAACATGAGCAATGCACTCTGCAAAAGAAGCTTTAGAAAAGGCGGGAAACTGGTCCCTGCACCGGGGTTTCCTCTTGCTACAGGAAACTCTCCTGTGCAATGCTCTGCAACTTGACGGGGATAATTCTGGTGCCGAAGCACACACACACACAATCATGCCTTTTGGGTCATGACACTTCACACTCTTGATCATGGTAGCTGAGAACTGCTGCATGCAGGGGTAGGCAAAGTCCGGCCCACAGGCTGGATCAGGCCCATGGTGGACTCGATTTTCCCACACCCCCCGGCCTGTCTTCTTGG
>NW_005841857.1:5246273-5248837 GCF_000455745.1 Alligator sinensis
CCAGCAGCAGTGTCCCCGGGACAGGGCAGGGCCAGGGCTTCCATGGAAACTGGCCCCAGCAGCGCTGGCAGGGCATGCAGCTGGGCAGGGAGTTGCTCCAGGGCTGGGAACTTGAAGCTAGACTGCTCTGGCTGGGACTCCTGCCTGGGGCATGTGGGCAGTGGATCGCGGCTCTGTCCTGGCTCTGGACCACGCTGTCACCATTGCAAGATGCCAGCCCCCACTGCAGAGCAACTCCCTGCCCAGCTGCACACCCTTCCAACACTGCTGGGGCCAGTCTCCATGGAAATCCTGGCCCCACCCTGTCACGGCACTGCCACTACTGGGGTCCCTGATCCCGCGCTGTCACAGCACCGCCGCTACCTGGGTCTCCATGGAAACCGACTTCAGTGACGTGGGCAGGGGCTGCTGGGAAATCGAGTCCAGCCACTGGCCAGATCTACCATTTTGCTCATCTGTCACTAAAAGTAATCTGCCTACTCCCACACCAGATGCAGTGAACACTTATTTGCATCCGTAGAGCGCCAGCCAAGTGCATGTGGACACAGGACTGTTCTAAAATATCTCAAGATGCGCAAATACAAATTCCTTTGAAGTTTTGGAGCACGTCGTGTTGTTTTAACCTTACAAGAGGTGACGATAAAGCCCTCTGAAGGAAGTTGAACGTGAACCGAGTGGGGAGGAAACCGAGAGCTAAAAGAAGGGACATTTTCTTGGCATTCCAGGAACAAACCAAACAAAACATGGGGGAAAAAAGAGAACGTGCTGCCAAGACTTATCAAACCGCCCTGCTTTCAGAGACAAGCAAACTGCTTGCGACAAAGCTTCAAGTGGAGCACGTTGGATCTCAAAAGCACCCCGAGCAATATTGCTACATTCCCAAACCCATCGCTGCCAATCAGACCTTCACTGTCAGATAAATAATACAGGAAGCCAGAGAATTCAGACATGAATGTATCAAACTGTTGTGAATTTCCAAGATGCTCAGACAGAATTCAGTGGTTACCAGGTTTTGTATTTTGAACCTGAGCAGAAAGCGTAAGCAATTTTTTTACTGTTCTGGCCCTGTCCCTGTAGTCATCCCTACGCACACTGTAGCAGAGATAATATCCACCCACCAGTGGTGTCATGGTGAGAAAACGTGGTGTGATATGAATATGAAAGGGAGGGAGCTTGACTGGGTATTTATCATGTCTCGGTCATTCTTGTTTGTTATACAAGATGTGCCAGCAGAAAACTCAGACAGCTGTAAACTCAGCTTTTCAGCGCCTTGAGGATATTGCAAAGCTCATTCATTAATCGTATTAAGGTGTGAAAACCTCATGATACTGAAAGGAGGAGAAGTCGTGTGAATCAGTCTGGCCAGAAAACAACAATTCTGCTTCATAAAAAATGTGGAGGTTTCAAGATTCATTTGCTTCTGATGCAGGATGAAAACAGGACCTGTCGCTGTGTTACTACGCAAACATTTCTGAAGAGGGAAAAGCCACAGACGAGGCAGCTGTTTATTGAGAAACCAGATTCAGTCCCTCTCCACTTGGTTTAGAGCAGACCTGTGTTCCCTACACTGATTTAGAGCAAACCTATGTTTCCTATAGTTCAGCTCAAGACCCTTAACCACTTGGCTCCAGGAACAAGTGCTCTTGTTGGTGTTCTTCTGCTTTGTATAAATTATTGAATAAACATTAAACCAAAAGGCTGTGCGTAGTTCAACTCAGCCAGCAAAGAAAGTGATTTTTCCATACCATTTTTTTTCTGTCTTATTTTCACTGAAAAGTCCATCTTAGACCTGAGCTTTTTCAGACTGCAGCATACAGAGGGGGAATACTGTGCTTTTGCGGTGGTGCTCTCAAGCATGGTCAGTGCCAGTAAAAACATGCCGGAAAAATCAAATTGTAGCTTCAGTTTTATAGGATTAACCCCTGCCAAAGTCAGTGCAAGTTGCTCAGGCATGGATGAGGGCAGTATTTTTTTGCTAAAGTTGGGCAATCATGAAAAAGTCTAGTATGTCAAGCAATATCTGATATCTCAAATGCCACCTAGCTGCTTTCACTTTTCCAGGCATCTTCAGTGGCCCGGTGGTTTCTGAATCAGAAATTCAAAAGAAAGTTTATGACTAAAGATCTCTCAGCCTTTTCCCCCTGCATGGGGCTTGTCCAAAGTGTTTCACACGATGCTGCTGTTACGTTTAATGCCTGTTGCTGTCATTTCATAAGGTACCTTATTCATTCCTACACGGAAACTGGAGAGAACTAGTTTCTAAGCTTGAAAACTTGTAGGCAATACCCTAGATCAGATCTTGTAAAAGAATTCAGTAGAGATCTACTGATGTTGGTAGTGCCATGTGTGTTTATACTATCTGGCCAATGGGTTATGACTGAAGTCAATGAAGCTATGCACAAGTGAAATTAGGAGAAAGACTATTATCTGTAGCTGGTACCTTCAGTCAGTTATTTAACTGCAAGATTCAACATAGATTTGAGTTAGATCTTCTTCAAGAGCAAAACATTAGTATAACCTTGCCACTTAACATTTCCACAGCATTTCCCCACTGTTCGCTCTTC
>NW_005841857.1:5248847-5266476 GCF_000455745.1 Alligator sinensis
TCTTCCGTGTCTCCGTGAAGATTTATTTCACATGATCAGAAATGAGTGCATTCTCACAAAACTTGAGTCTCAAACACCTGGCTCATATAGCAATAGTACAGCAATTATGAACGGCACAGCAATAATCATGAACATAGAGGGTAAAGTCAGCCACATCAGGAACTCATGGTTCCCAGGAGGTGTTGAGATCCAGGATTTCTTTGATGTGAGTCCTTCCTCACCCATTCCCCAAATTGAATATCTGGTCTTTGAGATCAAACCAGTATTGAACACGTGCGTCTTCCTTTCCTGTACTTGGACTTTGGTGGGAATGTCATCTGCTGCTGCATATTATAAAGAGATTGTTATTATTACTGTTATTATTTCAGTGGGTGAAGTCACTGCTGAGGGTGATAACGTTGGCAGAATCTGGCCCTAACTATTCACATTTGTCATGGGACACAAATCACTTCCTGGGTTGTTCCTTCCCCATAGCAGTATATAAATAGTGATGGTAGTATTTGGGGCTGTAGATGTCTTCCTGATGGTTTATTTGGGTATATTTGGAATGTCAGCATTTAAATTTAGTTTAAACCAGTTTATAAAAGAAATGATGTGATTCGCTTTGCTTATAAAGGACCAGATGTGATGACTCAGGAATTCCCTTCCAGTCTGATGTCCCTAAACTTGAAACATCCTTTATTTATATTTAATGATGTCAAAAACAAACACAAAACAAACAGAAACATTAAAAAAATAAAGCACCAGCAAATACTACTCCTTTCCTCATTGCCCAAGTTAAAATACTTCAAGAGCTGGAGGAGAACGAATAGTTCTGAGACAAAACTGAATCCTGAATCAGTTTTCTTCTCCAGCTGACCTTCTTTCATTCCTCCTGCGCTCAGCAGTCCTCGGAGTGTGGAAGATACAGAAAATAAAATAGAGGAAGGCCAACCTCAAAGCCTTTTCAAGCATTAGTACGAGCGTCTGAAGCAACTGATGCTGTATGAACCAGAAAATAGCAAGCGCATAGCAAATCCTCCATCTGCTCGGGCTTGAAATAAGGACATTGCAGAGCTCATCTGCAGACGGATGTTGCTATTTAATGTGATTTCCAGCAAACCATTCATTAAATTCATAGCTGCACCTGACACCCATTAATGTGTTCCTGCTTACCAGTTCTCCTCGAAATAGGCTGATCTGCAACTTTGGAAAGATGTGCATCTTAGATTATAGCAAACTTCAAGAAATGGGGTGGAGGATGAAGGAAGGGGAATGGGTTCATTTCTTGTTGATGTGTGAAACCAGGGTGAAACGCTGATTCCAGTACAGAAGAAAATGAAGCCCTTCTTTTAAGTCACTCAAAACTTCACTTCCCCAGCAAACTTTGGGCTTGGCGCAGGAGCACTCGCATGAGAATGGATGTGGAGGAAGGCATATTGTCTGTAAGAAGAGAGCATTGTGCTTTACAAGAATGGTATAAGGCTGGACTCTGATGAGCCTTATCTGGAAAATCAGTGCTGCAATTTGAAAACAGATTCATAAACTGTGTACAAATCTCAGCTGTTTCAATTTGAACTGCTGAGCAAACTGTTTTGGTTGGAGGGGGGGATGTTAATCTCCTTGGCAATTTCACCAATCTTGTAGAACAACACCAAAATCCCAAAGCAATTGGAAGCTGAACATGTCAACTTTTACCTGTCCCTATGTCAGTGCCATACAGGAATATCTGCCAAGGTCACAGTGAGCCAGATCCCAGTGCACCTTCAAATGCTTAAGTGGCACTTGCACAGCTGCATACCTGCAGTTTCTAGTATTGATACACAATTTGCAATAGAGCATAGCTACATTTGCTCCGCACTTACCTACAAGGCATGCTCAATAGGTTGCATTCTCATTGAAGGCCAGGGATGCTCAAGGTATGGGATATGTCCTGAAAATTACCCACAGGAAAGCTGCAACTAGCAGGCATTAGATAGAGGACAGCCTTTTTAGCTCAAAATCCTAGTGGTTAGAGGACCCAGATGCTAGGTACCCCTTACCCTGAAACTGCCTCTCCTGCTTGCTAGCAAAGTGTTTTAACCACCAGAGCACTCTCCGGGCATTGTCCAGGCCACTCTCCAGGCCTCCTCTTGAACCTGGCCCACCGGGCAGCCAGAGGGGACCAGGAGCAGAAGAGCGAAGCAAAGGGTGGCTTCTAGAGCCCCCTGCCTTTAATGGTGCACTGCCCTTTATTCTATCAATTTTAAATGCAAGCAGTGCGGCAGCACAAACGTATGGCTGTAGACCAAGACACTATATTGAGCTACAGGGATTTGCAGCTGCCTTCATAGCTTATTAGATGATACATTAGGATAGATTAGCAGTCAGGTAGCGGTGTTGACTTCAGTCACAGATAGGCTGTTTTTGCAGCACTTGCAATTGAGCAGTGTCAATAATACCACCTCCGTTCTGCTGGGCAACTATGAACAGATTCACTAACCTCCTACTCTTCCTAATACAATAATGCTGTCGTCAGTGTGAAGTTCTACCAGGGAGCTGAGTAAAATCAGCGGACTGAACTCAGCTCAAAATTGCTCCATTAAACTGAGAAAGAAGAAAAGAATAGTTCAGATCAAAATTGTCATACCATGACACAAGGGGCATCTTGATGAACCATTACTACCCTCAAGTATATTTCTCCCAAGGAATAACCTTTGTACCATGACTCCCCTATCCTCTCAGTAAAACTCCAGAAGTTTCAGCAAGTGTTTTGAATGCTAATACCTGTGACTCTAAGGTATCTTGGCAAAGTTTCCCTGGTGCAAAAATCCTTTCATTGTTGTGCTGTATCGGTCTTCAATGTACCTTTGCAAAGGCTTGAGCTATCTGAAAACTGATTAGCACACCTGAATCAAGTGAAACTCGCCCCAGCTGGGATTTTATTACAAATTCAAAACTCAGACTATGATTTCCTAAGATTCAGGAAACTCAGAGCAGACTTGGACAGGGTTCTGATGCATGAGACTGCATCCCTGTTCAAAATATTAGTGTTTTGCAGAAACCAGTCCAACCTCTACGGATGTTGAAGACACTCTACATTTAGATTTTCATCCTGACTTTCTGTCTCTGGTCCATCTCTAGTTTTCCCTGGTTTGAACCCCAGGCCAGGAAGATCTTGTCTCCAGCTGTTTCTTGAGCTGAAATTTGTTTTAAGTTTCTTACTTTTCACTGAGAAAATGTGGTGCATATTGCATATGTGAACTTGTGCAAAGATAAGATGAAAAGCAGCTCCATGAAGCTCCAATGAGCCCTCCAGCTGTTTCTTTCGCACAGCTCTTATTACACTGTTATTTTGAGACAACCGGAGGGTACCCTTAACTGCAGCTCAGGTGACCTACAGTCTATTTCTGGCTCCAAAATTAACGTAGTAGGTAAGACTTTGAGCAAGTCATTTCGACTATCTGTTGAAATGATGTAGCTTCCCTTTCTATAAAGTAAAGATGAAGGTACTTGCCTGCTTTGTAAAGCACTTTGAGATCTACTGATGCAAAGCCCCACGTATGAGCTAGCTCTCATTATCTATGGTACCACCTAGCTGAAGCTGTTCAGACAACCCACAAACTCATGCAACTATTTTGTATATGTACAACTATCTTTCCAGTTTCCACAAGAATGACTGTGGGGCACAAAAGTTAGGCTTCTGCTTTATTAAGTGGGACCCTCAATGTCTAAATCAGAAAAGTCTTTCTAAATCCAGTGAAAAGTAAATAGGGCCATTCTTTCAAGTATCTACTTTTCAGGTTCACATCCTCTTCACTCCCCCTCCGCCCTCCCTTTATTTATTTCAGAATAAAGTGAAGAAGCATCACTAATACCTCCAGAGCCACATTCTAAGCTGTTACAATATCCAACTTGTTTAATCTGATATGTTTTATGTAAAAAAGGGAGCAAGACTGATGGATGAGGCTGCCTCTAGCAAATACAGATGTTATTCTACAAGTGCTGGATGCACACTGAACTGTATGTATTTCTCCGTGAAAGAACAACACTTATCTATTTGATTACTTACCTGCCTGTTTTGTTATTATACCTGGTCTTGACCATTCTGGATGAGGGGAAAAATCATCAGAAGTGCCTGTAAGTAGGTGCTCAATCTTCAGAGGCCTGAGACGCAGCTGCAGGTAGGCAGCAGTTAAAAATCTGCCTGACTGGAAGCCTAGAAGCCCCTTGCAACTCATGGCTACAGGGCAGTTAAAAGCTCCAGGAGCAGAAGGAAAGTGGAAGACAAGAAGGGAAATCTATGTTCTGAGAAGCAGAGACCCTGGGCTGGCCCTCTATAGGTCTGAAGAAAGAGCACAGGTTTTGGTTGTGTTTATTTGCACACTTACTTGTTTAGTTGTTACATAGTTGCCCACGTAAAATAAACTGACTGGAAACCTGAACTCAGAGCTGATTGGCCTTGACAAGGAAGCTGAGTGAGTGCCCAAAAGTCAGATCCTCTTCTACCTGTTAGGGCAAAATCTGGTCCTATTCTACTCTACTTCTGTCCCTAAAAACATATTCATGTATTTACTTTTGTTCCAACGTGCTTCCCTGTCAGCCTTAAGACATAAGTCACAGAAAGTACGGGGCAGGACAAGCCCTGATCCACTTACTGCCATAAATACTTTTCAAGGTTTTCAGAAGAGTGGAATAAGATCATACTTAAGTGCCTAAGGCCGTGTGTAATGAGAGGCGTGTGCAATGCACTTTAAAGTGGGCTAAATGCTTATGCAGCACTTTAATGATGGCCGTGTTTGCATGCCTCGGTGGCGTATTGTGCATTAATTCCAGCCGCTGTAGGAAATTTGCCAGCGTAATGCGCCTTAAATGACTTGGGGCGCAGCAAACTAAAACTCCTCCAAGGAGTTTTCCTTTGCTGCCCCTACAGCCATGGAGCAAAGCACCAGGCTCTGTGCAGTTCAGGGGCTCTGCAGGAAGCCCTGCAGACAGCCCAGCAGCAGCCTGGGAAGGCAGGCTCCACCCAAGTAAGGGGAAAAAAAAAGTGGTGAGCCTGATCTCCAACCCAGAGCCTTACTGTCTGCCTGAGCTGCACGGGGACACAGTGCTTCCCTCTGCAGCTGCAGTGCCCCCGAGGACCACCCAGGCCAGGTGCCTGTGGGTGGGGGCCACCTGGGGGTAGGCTGCCATGGAGGGAAGCACCAGCCCTCCTTGCAACCCAAGGATTGCTCCACCCATCAGCAGCTCGCCTCCCCTCCCTGCCAGAGAGGTAGGTAAGTCAGCGGGGTGTGCGCCCAATACAGGGATCTAATCAGCCGTAAATTAAAGCAGCATTTTTTTAAACCAACCACTTCAATTTAGGGCCCCCGTTTCATCTACACGTGCCCTTGGTCAATGTAGGCACATAATAGGAAGAAGTGGATCTGTGTCTCTTGGGCACTGTAAGTTGGTTCCTGCCTAAAAACCTGGCAAGCTAATTGGTTATGGTATTGTTTTTATATGTTAGAGTTTTCCTCGTTTCCCCATTTGCAGTGGTTTGTATACACTTATTGGAAGAGGCTGTTCTGACCTAGAGAGATTCCAGGCTGTGGGACTGTTTGCAGAGTAACAAAAAGTTACAGAAAAGTGAGACTGGCAGGTTAAGGCTATAAGAAAATAATAAAACCTTGCTGGTGACACCACTTCTGAGATACTTGTGTAAGTCTGATTATTTCTGTAAAGGGCTCAGGACTTTCTTTGGTGTTCCTGATTTACAGCTCACCAGAAGTGTATCCCTGTGGGTGGCTTTTGGGGCAGTTTATTCTTTGTGTTTTCCTCCCGTCACCCAAAATGCAAAAACTCTGCCAACCCAGAGTTGAGATATAACTTTACAGTGGCATCACTCCAGGGACAGAATGTGCTGCACAGATTTACAATGTGCTTAATGAAGCTCAGGATTTACTCATACCATCGCAGCAAGTTCAGGGAGTGAGCTTGAGATAAAATGCTGCTCCTGAAGACACCATACTGCTTCACCCCAAGGCCTTCATGCTAAGAACTCTTCCAGCAAGTGGGATGAAGAGACATAGGATCAGATTCTCATATTTGTATACAAGTTCTTAAATACCTTTACTTCTGTATGTGCTGGAAACTCCACTGCTAACTGGGGGTGGGTGGGTAGATACGTAGTAGGGGTGTCTGAAGCTTCAGTTGCTGGTTCGATTCAGAAAAGATTTGACCTAATTTGGCGGCTGTATCTCCTAATCCAAATTGAATCGAGAGACCCATTAAAAGGTCTGAATCAAATCAAAGCCTCTGAATCAATTCAGAAAAAATTCAGAGATTTGGAAGGCAGGCTTGCAAAAAACAGAAACTGAGAAGAGGGAGGGTAAAGAGGGGGAAGATACTGAAATCTGTAGCTGGCCGGTGACTGTGATCTTTCCCTGAGTTCCCTTCCAGTCACAGTGCTCTGGGGGAGGGACGTAGAAAAAACATACAAGTCTGTGTGTGAAGTGATTTAGATACAAAAACTCCTAGACTGTGTGTAGATGAAATGAGAGGCATGTGTGCATGACACTTTAAAGTGGGCTAAATGCTTTTGCACCGCTTTAATGGCGTCAGTGTTTGCGCGCCTCAGTGGTGTATTGTGCATTAATTCTGGCTGCTGTAGGAAATTTCGTGGCCTAATGCACCTTAAATGACTTGGGGTATAGCAAACTAAAACTCCTTTGAAGAGTTTTAGTTTGCTGCTCCTACAGCCACAGAGCAAAGCACTGGGCTCTGTGCAGCTCCATGGCTCTGCAAGAAGCCCTGCAGGCAGCCTGGCAGCAGACCTGGAAAGCAGGCACTGCCCAAGAAAAGCAGTAAGCCTGATCTTTTTTTTCCCCTGCCCTGGAGCCCGCCTGTCTGCCTCAGCTGCGTGGGGACCCAGTGCTTTCCTCCACAGCTGCGGTACACCCCAGGACCTCCTGAGCCAGGAGCCTGAGGGCGGGTGCTTCCTGCAGGGGTGGGTGCTGCTGCCATGGAGGGAAACACCAGTCCCTCCCCACGTAGCCCAGGGACTGCTCTGCCCACCAGTAGCTAACACTCCCCTCCCTGCTGGAGAGGCAGGTAAGTCAGTGGGTGTGCACAACATGGAGGTTTAATCAGCACTAAATCAAGGCAGTGTTTTTTAAAACCCACGGCTTCAATTTAGGGCCCCCATTTCATCTATACATGCCCCTAAATAGTAAATACAAAAACTCATGGACCCAATATCGACATTGGATTTATGACGCACCAAAATCTGCCAGACATTTGACTCCCCAGGTACCTCTCCACTTTTACCTGCTGCATCCCCCTTCCCCCTGACTCTAGTCTGTCCCTCAACCCCTGATACCTCAATTTACTTTTTCACTGACCAGCTTTCTTGTCTGCAGCCCAGCCTCTGGCTTCTTTACTATTCATTCCATCCAAGAAGAGCGCATACACCAACTGAAGATGCTTCCTCAGCGTGATGAAAAGTTTTTAAACCCAAAAGCTTGACAAGATATATTTCTCCAACTATTCAGTCATCTAATAAAAGATGTTAGACCCTAACTCCATGAGGTGCCCAATGACTAGGGAGATGATGATCCAATTGCTCAGAGGGCAAACACCAGCACACACTGCTAGCAACAGCCTTATTCAAAATGGAGACTGCTTCGGGAGAGCTCCCAAGAAACCAGGGAGCAGCCACGAAAAGTAGTTCTTTGTGCATTTATACACCTTGGTTCATCTTCATTAACATTTACTCCACCTTTGTCTCTCCTTTGTTCCACCCATATTCCCTCCTATCTCTAGCTCTGCCTCTGTTTACTGTTTCATTAGCATGGAATAACCTATTCATTTGACTCATTTATATGTATTTTTGCTATGAGTGCTTGCCTAGGATGTTGACCTCCGCTTCCTTCAGTCACTTGCAGTTTCTTGCTGATTTTTTTCACCATTTCTAAGGTCTTGCTTCTGCTTATCTCCTAATGATAGCTGGTGGGCTGCATACTGTTCGCCTTACACAATGAGTCATATGTCCTACACACTACCAAATTATTAGAAAAATGCTTGCCTAAGCATCTTGCAATGTTACTTTTAATATATTATTCTGCCTTGTGGTTTGCAGCTTTGCTGAGCCACAGGCTATAGTCTTTTATTCAGCTGCAAATTCCATGTTCCCCAAGGTCCAAATACTGTCACCCTAAAAGATATCACATCTACTCAAAGAACTCTGCCTGCATCTTCCTTAGATCACCATGGCTACAACCAGAAACCAAGTTAACACACATGGGTGACACAAGTTTTGCTTTCAACAGCTTGAGGTGCACTTTCTGAATCCAAATTGAATACTGTCCACCTTGCACAGGCATAATACATAGTATTCACTCCAGATACCGCAATGTACCTTATCTCCATCAAAATATTAATCGCCCAGACAGTTCAGTGAATGTATTTTCCCTAAGATTATATTTATTATTAATAGTGCCCAGAAAGAAGATTGCATGCCAAGGTCTCTAAACATTACTGACTAGTATTACCAGAACTATTTGACAGATATGAAGAGTCAAAGCAAAAAGATTAAGTGACCTTGCCCAAGGCAGGACAAAACACTAGCCAGAAGAAGAACATCTCTTCTTCAATCATCATCATCATCATCATTTATTTATATTAGATGTAACCCACGTGGTACACCCAAAGGTAACCCCTCTCCAATGGAAGAGATGTCAGCGGGTACAGGTATGCTGTGGGAGGCATGAATGCCTAGCAGCATCGCAGAGAGCCAGGACACCCAGTGAATCTTAACTATATACAGGTTTAATATTATAAAAGTATATACAACTTATAATCACAAACTTACATAAATATCTATATACAGATTTATATAATTCACAGATATAAATTTACCTGAACAAAACTCATTACTCTGATCTTAAGCATAGGCTTCACTGCCTGTGGCCTTCTGGTTAAACTACAGTCCCTGCCTCTTGTTCAGAGACCTCCAGACCTGAGGGGGAAGGGGTATTCAATGATAAAACAGGGGTTAGTTGATGGATGAAATACAATATGTCTGGCAGTCATGAGTCAATAATTAAGCATGAACAAACAGGTTACATCAAATAAAACATACTTGCATAAAAAGATCAGTACAATAACTAGCAAAAACAGGGCAGCTTATTCTCCTAAATAGAGTAATAAGGCGGAAGGTTAACAACAACATCATAGAGGAAGAAAAGAACAAAATACAAGACTGGCACCACAGCAATGCCCAATGAAGCAGTCCCCAGTGGGGGACCCCATCACCCCATAAGGCACCCTTAACTCTGCTTAGGTTACTCAGCTGACAAGGTCCCTAACCTGGAAATTTCTCCTGACAAGCAGAAGCCCTGAATTCCTTCCTTCCCCCCGAGGGTGAATGCCCACCCCCTCCACAATCAGGGGCTTCCCCTTAGTCATCCGCAGTAGAGGGGAGGGCCCTCCTCCCCTGTGGGAAACTAGGTGACTCACAGCTCCCTGCAGCTAGATGGGGCTGGACTCATCTCCAGGGGGCAAGGCATCTCATCCCTGTGCCTTGGGCAGCTCTCCCGGCCTGTCAGCCCACTCTCTGAATTGTGCACTGTCCCCTGCACCATTGGCCTTGCTCCTGCCTCATGCAGGGGGACTGGATCTGGTGATCTACAAAGTCGCTTCCAGCCCCTAACAATCTATGAATCTATGAGACCCATGCTGCCGTGTGCAGCCACCAGAATCTCGTCAGTTCTCCACCAGCCCCTGTGCACCACTCTGTGCACCATGGAGCCTGGGCCCCTGCTTCATGGAGGTGCGGACCTGTACTGTCTCATGCAGCTGCCACAGTCCCATCCCTCCCGGGCTCTCCATGCACCATCGTGTGCACTGTGCTCAACAGCCCCCGTGCACCAGTCCCTGAACCAAATGGGTCTTGGCTCCTGCCTCATGCAGGGTTGGAGACCTGTGCTGCCTCATGCAGCTGCAACAGTCTCGTCCACTCCCAGACCCTCCATGCACCAACCTGTGCACCATCACCACGGTTTCCTCCACTGCAGGGCAGAGACGCAGCCACTTACCTCTTCCTGTTCAGTGAAGCATCTTCAGGGCACTTCTGGGGCAACTGCTCTGTCCCCCACCGGTCAGCTCTTCACAGCCCTTCTTCATCATCCCTCACCAAAACTGCCCTTGTGCTGGGCATGCTGGCTTTTTATTCCTTTTGGAGGCTTGTCACAGGCCAACTGGGCACTATGAGTGTATCAATTTGGTTGCAGGCCGACTGGGCACTGCAACTGTATCAACCACTAGGCTGTTTGGTTCAGGATCAAGAAGGCGGAGTTGGGGGTGAAGCAAAGACAAGTTTCACCTATAACAGTAAACATAATTTTTACTTATAGCAGCAAAATAGCAACAAAAATATGTTTTAGCAGCAAAATATGGTTTGCATGTATAACAGTTAATAAAAAGGTTAAGCTACTAAATAGACAATATAGTAATAAAAGTTAAAAATTGGCAGTGATAATAAAAACAGACAGACAAATTGACAAAGAGTTCCAACTTGGTTGGCAATTTATCGATAATCCCTCAGTGCCAGGAACACGCTAAGTTGATCCAGCGAAGTCAGGCGTCCCCAATCAATGCTGTTGGAAGGAGCACTGGGGAAGATCCCTTAGTCGGTATCTGGTTCCTGCTCACACTGGGAGTCTGAAGTCTGGGCTTGGAACAGCAATGACCATTCTGTTCCATCCTTCCTACTGGTCACCTGACGTGTGTGTTGCTTTTTATCCTGTCCTATTTTAATCTGTTGGCTTTAGGGCCACTCACAATCTTACTCTACAGCTGTTACTCTATGGGATTAAAAGGTGTTAGAAATTATCATAAAAGGTTACTGCCACTTTGGGGTCTGAGATTAGCATTTTCTCCACCTAAATTCAACTCACTTGGTTACTTCCTTTTGTAATTTTTTGAAATGTGTTAATTATACCTTGTGGTCAGGTTTGTCATTTTTACTGACCTTTAAGCAAGAACCATTAGATCAGCTAATGTTTGCAGTTTTGTTTTCTAGTTCTGCTTCTTGGGGCCCAAGTTAGTGTTATGATTGGTACAGACAGTTAATTTTAACATTACGGTTATACTTATGACAGACAGGATACGTCTGCGGGAAACAATCCTGCAAGCTTTGCTTTAGCTTATATTAACTATTATGCCATTGCTAGATGCTCTCAAGACGCAAATCTTTTTTGTTATAATTTGCTCATTAGCCCCTTTGGTTCCGGCCATCACAGAGGCTGCGACCCCCGATTGAGAAAGGAGCAATCAGGGAGCTCGAGGGGTTCGTTCCCTTTCAAGTCCTCTTTCTCATCTCACCCCTGGGTCAGGATGGGGCTGCCCTCCTCCTGTCATTCCCTGATTGGTGGAGAAGGGAAACTGCCTCCACCAATGGGAGCCAGAGCCCTTTGGGCTCAAGGTAACAATCTGGGCTGCCGATGAGCCTGACAGCCAGCCTGCCACACGCAGTAGTGTCTATCTGAAAAGCACTCAGTGAGTTTAACATCTAGCAAGAAAGAGAAACTCAGTAATATAGCAGGTCATAAAACAAATGCATCTTAATTCCTAGTGCACCATACAATTCGCAAGGCTCTGCTCTCCCTATGCAGCATGTAGTGTTCCCCTTCAGGAACCCAAAATATTTTACTTCATTTTATGCTGTGATTACAGGCCGTCAAAGGAAATGTGTTTCTTAAACCCTAATGCTCCCTGCCATTTATTTCAGAAATACTAGATTTCAGTCACCTGTTAGTCGGAAGAAAAATGTTAGCATTAGCAGCTTGTTTTTGCTTGAAATTGGTTATTTAATATACAACTGCACCGTAGCATGTTTATCAGAATTAAGTGCCAGGCCTGCAACTGCGCTGGCTTAGACATCGTGAATCTAGCCACATTTACCTCTGTTTTACTCCAGTTGAATTAAGCAGATGTCAGAGGAGGCGCTCCTGATTTGCACCGGTGTACGTAAGATGAGGATCAGAGAAGTATGCTTATTGCTTAGTTTTCCTACTATTGCCTTTCAATACTTTCAGTAAATCCGTGTTCAGGATTTTTCTCTTTGATTGATTAGAATTAAATCATGGATGCAAATTAAACGATGGCCTTCAGAGCTCATTACACTTCCATTTTAAGGATTTATGGAATTATTTCCCCCATAAAAATACTTCAAGAGCAATATTGCCATATTCCCATCCATCCAGCACTTCTGTTGACTTTTTTTTTTTTCCCTTGATCTACCATTGTTGCATTGAAGCAGTCAAGGATAAGCAGAGGAAGGGAGCCATCCACCTGTTGCAGCATGGCCTCTACTGGGCAGAAGTTGGCTAAGAAGCTGTTGCTGTTGGAAGAAGCAATAAATCCCTTTCACATTTTCAGCCTTTCAATGGAGACCAGGTAGCTGGCTTAAGGAAGTAGCTCTCCATTTGGATTGGCTTTCACTTCCCTGTCCCTTGAATTCCCTTTGACTCTATCACTCTTAAAGGTAACTCTGCCTTCATCTGTGCCAAGCATTCCCAGTTAAAGAGGGTTCTACCATAAGCCACTTTGTCTGGGGCATGTCTACCCTGGGGCATACAGTTAAGAGAGTAGCATGTGATTCTGTATGTTGATGAGTCAGGGCTTGGTTTGGGATCAAGTTTTGCCTTCGTAGGAAGAAGAGGAGTAGCTGAGAAAGTGAAAATACTTGGTTTTCAAGGGGCAGGAATTTAATAACCAAAACATTTTAACAAAACATGAATGTTTTCACAAAACCGATTTTTGGAATAACTCAGAAAACAAGTCTCATCAAAATGCCTTTTCTTATGGATTCCCAGCATAAATTTGCCAGATTCGAGTGGATGGGGTCAGATTAGTAAAGCAACAAGAGAATCATCTGAACCTCTCAGTGCTTACCCACCTGAACCAAAACCTGATGAACCTCCCAGGGTATAATTTAAACTGAGGGTGAAAAATCTATTAGAGAATTACCCATTGACAATCAACAATCTAAAATTAAAGTTGTAAGTGCATTTGTAGGTGCAGAATGAGAACTGAAAATACCCAGTGAGCTGAATGGTAAAAGGGGCTAATGTGATTGCTGATAAATGGAGAGAGAAGTGGTTTTACCTCCCTGGGGGGTAAGCAAGTTACTGAAAGGTAAGCCAAGATGTCAGTTTGCAAAGTGTCAGCTACTCAGAGGTAACTGCTTTTACTTTGGAAATTCATAGTTCACCCTCCAGTAAAAGTGGTGTACAGTATCATGTGTTCCCTGCTGAAATGGGTCTGAAGGGCCCTGTGAAGACTTCACCTGATGGATGCTCCTGTAGCACCAGGGGGAGGTGATGTCAGAAAGGGATCTAATGGAAAATCACCCGCATACTAGGAAGGCATTTAATCACTGCTTATGATAGTTGTGGATAGTTCTAGAATGCTAAAATATCCCTAAAGTTAATGTTGCTGGGCATTACACAGTTAATGTTGATGTTGCATGTTGCATGGGGGTCGGACTTGATGATCTGCTCATGTCCCTTCCGACACTATCAATTATGCAGCTATGCATTGTGACAAAAGATGAGCTGATATGTGAATGGTTACTTAACAAGGCTGGGGCTCGTTACAAAATATGGCTGTATTAGGGTGCAGCTGAGAGGCCTTGAATAGAGAGGATATGACCAATACATTAATTCTGGAGGTCTCAATGGGTGATAAGGTTCTTGTCGTATAGCTGGCGTATGGGATGACATCCGTAAAAGGTGTTTTGTCACACCTTCAGGATCTCATGCTCCCATCAATACACTGCAGTATAACAGCGTGTAGATAGATGGTTACCGTGGAGTAGCTAAGACGCTGCAAATTCATACCCGAGCTTATCTCACAGTAAGTTTGTTTGTGTCCCCACCTCCTGAATAGCATCAGTCAAATCCATTCTACAATACTTAATTCAATTCAATTCAACTTAGAAACATTTTAAGAAGGACGTTGGGGAGAATAAAAAAAAGAGAAAAGAGGTACATGCACAAAGCAGAAGATGAAACTACTTTACATTGAGAGACTTCAAGAGCTTGATCTCTTTAGCTTATCAAAAAGAAGGTTGATGAGGTGACTTGATTAAGCTGCACAAGTACCTCCATGGGGAGAAAATAGCAGATACGAAAGGACTCTTCAATCGAGCAGACAAAAGCACAACAAAGAAGAGTGAACATTAAGACCACACAATGTCAAATGAGAAATTTGGTGCTTATTTTCAACAGCAAGGGGGATTAACCACTGCAGGAAACTACCATAGGAAGTGGTAACTTCTCCCCTCTCTCGACACTTTCAAGTCAAGTCCATGGGTGTCTTGCTGAAAAGTGTCCTTTAGTCGAACACAAGTTACTGAGCTCATTGCTAGAGTTTATTTATGAAGGAAGCCAAACTAATCATCGTACCCCTGCCTTAAAATCTCTAAATAAATAAAAAACAGATTCAAGGAAACAGAATTAAAAACCATCTGACACTGAAACAAATATTTGGAGTGGTATAATAATCAATATAGCAAAAATATATAAACCACAATCTAGTGCTGACTTTGCCCCTGGTTTCTCATAAGCAATTTAGAGACAGCTTTTTTTCAGAAGGGCTGAGCATTGCAGTTCTTTCTTAATTTACTAGATTTGTTGGCGTGTCGGGCGCTTAATGAATTCCAAGGCAGAGGGAGGAGTACAGAGAAAACCAAATGCACGCATAGATGGAAGAAGGTTTTGTGGCTCTGCAGTCTCATGCAGGTCACAAATAATATTTCCCTTTGTATCTGTCTGGTAGAATTAAGAGGAAGCAGGGTTAAAGTTGGAGCAGTTTTGCTACGTTTGTATGGTTTCCCCCTTTGTCTATAGGTAACACTTAAAACATAATAGCTGCTGCTCCTTCTTGCTCCCTTTCTGAAAATGGCTCCAGGTGTACATGTTCCCATAGCTTCAGGCAGTATCACGATCTCATATTGAATTCTCATATGGTATGGGATATTTTTGTGGGGGACAAAGCTAAAAGTGAGCATACATTGCTTTTTAAGCAAATCCAGCACCTGCTTATGGGTTGAACAAAGGGATTTATAACCATGTTCGATACCATGTGGCACTTGTTCATTTTATATTGTTTTCCCCAAAGTAAACACAACACATCTGCCTTGGACCCGATGATCTTGTGAGGTCCCTTCTAGCCCTAACATCTATGAAATCTATGGGTGAATTTCAGTTTTCAAGTTTGTGAAAGTAAGAACTCAAAATCGACAGGGTAGGAAGCCCCGATGCTTGCAAACACTGCTAATCAAAACAGCCTTATCTTCATAGAGTCTTACCTTGTAAAAATACTGGGCATTTTTGCATGGGCTCCAGGAGACATGGGGGAGTGCTTTAATTAGTGAACTGCATTAATTAAAAGAGCCCAAGCATCATGTGTATTAGCATCCCCTGCCCTGAAAAATGGTGGTGGGAACTAAAGCATTCAATGAGCTTTAGTTCAAAGCACTCCACCACCATTTTTCAGCGTGGGGATGCTGATACACATGATGCTAGTCTGCTGGAGTGCATTAATTTCTGTGCTCCAGCAGACTTGATTAATCGCAGTGGACTTGATTAATCGAGTCTGCTCCAATTCAATGGATTTCCAGTGCATCAAAGACAATCCCCTGCATGTGTATTAGGAGCCCATCAGTACTCCTGTATATTCAGGATTTTACCCAGTTAGCCTTATTCTGAGACCAATAACTGGTACTGGATAAAAGTACATCTTCCAGCATGCCTTTCAGGCTTGGAGTCTGCAAGAGATGGAAAATAGACTACTTAGTAATTTATTCTAATAGTTAATCATCCTCACTGGTAAGAATGTATTACTTGCATTTGCATTTGTCTGGCTTTGACTTCTACCACTGGGTCTTGTTATCCTTTTTTTCTGCTAGGCTGAAGAGCCCTTGAGTATCTGGTATTTCCTCCCTGGGAAGGTACTTGTAAACTATAAGCAAGTCACCTTTTGGTTATCTTTTTGAAGATTAAAGAGATGCAGTTCATTAGAGCTGTTTCTTTTATCCAGCTGTTGTTTCTCTGCATATACTTATGTTGTATGCTTTTTGGACAGAGAGCATTGTTTTTTTTTAACTGCGGGTATAACACCTAGCATGGTAGGGGCTCAGTCCCAAATTGGGACCTCTATGGTTGCTCCCACACATGCTTTAAATAATAATAAAACAATGCCAAAGTTCAACTGCTTGCATTGCAGTGGAATGTAGACCAGCTGCAGTATGTGTCTGAAATGTACTTCTCAACCTTATTTCTGGCAGGCCTGCAATTCAAATGCACTAAATCCTGTGATAAACTGTTTCAGTTACAACAGAGGTTGGATGATAGATTTTAGTGAATGGGCTCCAAATTAACCCAACCTCACTTCAATTCAGTGAAATAAAGCATATTACCTGGCAATGGTTCCAGTTTCTCACAGATTCTTTTCATACTTCATTTTCAATCATTCATATAGTTCTAGGTGTAAAGTACATTTATTACAATTTAATCTCTTTCCATCTTAGTCCTCTATAAAATTAATTTCCTAATACATTTTTTCCAGTTTAAATTAGATTTTTAGAATCATTTCTTTTTTAACAAAAACGTGCTGTCTTCTGTCCAACTGGGAGGAGCATTTGAAGTCCAAGTGAGAGGTGTGGATCTGATATTCTCTGGTCTTCAATTAGTCACTGTAATCAGTTCAAGCAGGCCTTTTTATTGTGCATCTTTAAAAACTTGAGTGTAATCACAAACTGACAAAAATAACATTTTGAGGGCTAGTTTCTTAGGCGGTGAGGTTTCCGTGAGGTTGTATCAATTTGTGCTAGCTGAGAATATGGCCGACATAGGAGAAGGAAGCAGAAGCCTAATTACTAGGGCTGTGCAAGACTTCGGACCATGCTTTGGATGCAGAGAAGCTTCAGACTCTTTGGCATCTGAAACAGCATGTCTGGATTGAAACACTGGCTTCTTTAGGCTTTCTGAAGCGGTTTGTTGCTTCTGAACCACTTCAGAAAAGCTTTGGAGCCGCTTTGGAGCTCTGGCCATAGGGTATAATGGAGAATCAATGAAATATCTATAACTTTGTTGTTTTTTGTCTGACTTGGATGAAAATTGCAGGGGTGGTAGTCTCTGCTGAGAGCATGAAGCCTGCCAAGCTTCAAGAAGATTAGTACAGGGTTTTCAGGGGGAACTGCACCCCAAATTCTTGAAAGCAAAACTCATGTTATATGTATGTGTTACAGCACAGGGTGAAAGCTGCCGGGGTGGTAGCCCTTGGTGAGGCCACAAAGCCTGCCAAGTTTCAAGATGATATGTGCAGGAGTTTGGGGGGAACTTCATCTCAACCTGCCGATGGGCAAAACTCGTGACATAGATGACCCTGCGTGTGTTAAGGCACAGAGGGCTGAAAACTGCAGGGGTAGTGGCCCCTGCTCGGGCCACAAAACCTGCCAAGTTTCAAGAAGATCAGTGCAGGGGCCTGGGGGGAACTGTACCTCAAGCTGTGGACAAGCAAAACTCGTGCCATGGGTGACACTGTGTGTGTTAAGGCTTAGCAGGGTGAAAGCTGCAGGGATGGTGGCCCCTGCTGCAGCCACAAAGCCTGCCAGCTGTCAAGG
>NW_005841857.1:5267521-5272521 GCF_000455745.1 Alligator sinensis
CCCCCCTCCCCCTTCCCCTTCCCCTCTCCTCTACTCCCCCACCCCTGTTAAAGTATACCAAACCAGGAGCTCTGAATGTTACTCGCTAAAGGTCACTTACCATTAGACCACACCATTCAAAGGGTTTGTGAACTGTCCTGAACCTTCAGATGAGCCTTGGGGCATTTTTGAAGCCAATACTTAACTGACTCCTAAATTATGAACCTGGTCAGCTCAGAGGACAAAAGCATTTGAGAAAGCAACTTTTATTTTAAAAAACAAATAGCCTTGGACCTAGTTTTTTAAGTGACTGGTAGATGAATGTATTGGGGTACTCAGGGCTGGATTAACGAATAGGCAAACTAAGTACATGCCTAGGGCCCTAAGTGAAGAAGAGACTCTTCAGCCTGGAAAAACACAGGCTCAGGGGGGATCTGGTGGCTTCCTATAAATATATAAGGTGTGTACATCAGGATCTTGGGAAATGTCTGTTCACCAGAGCGCCCCAAGGAGAAACTAGTACCAACGGTCATAAACTCCTCCAAGACTGTTTTAGGCTGGACATAAGAAAAAAAATCTTTACTATCTGAGCCCCCAAGATCTGGAACAGACTCCCTCCAGAAGTGGTGCAGGCACCTACTCTGGACGCATTCAAGAAATGTTTGTATGTTTATCTTGCTGGGATCCTTTGAACCTAAATGACTTCCTGCCCTTGGAGCAGGGGGCTGGACTTGATGAATTTTGAGGTCCCTTCCAGCCCTAATGTCTATGAAATCTATGAAGGGGCCCAGCTGTGCTTATTTTATATAATATAATTATTGAGTGAAAAAAGTAATATAAATGAACAGTATTAAGTAGGGGACCACAAGTTTGTTTGCCTAGGGCCCACTACAGGGTTAATCAATGTTTGCTGCCAACATATAACACTAAAGAAGCCAGCTTTTAAAAAGGCAACTGTCCTGAAAAATTCAGACCCCGTTCAAATGGCTGGGCACCCAAAAACTGAGAATTCAGAAAATACTTCTCACTTTTAGAAATCTTGGACGGCCATTTACAATAACATTAAAACAAAACAAAACACAGACCTTTATATCTAAGTTTCATTAATCGTAATGGTCTTTCCATGAATTATATACTGTAACAGGCCAGAATAAGCGAAAACATGGAAAGGATGTTTCTGGGCTGCTTTTTCTTTCTATATGAAAACCCTTTGTTTAGGCTAGCTGAACTAACCATGATTAAAAGCTAGAAACAGGCTATAGGAGAATGAGCGAGATGAGGTTGCATGGAAGCTTAACTGTGCTGCTGAGACAAAGCCTTTGAATGAAACACTGAACTGCAGAAGCAATTGAAATCTATGGTTCAGCTATCAGGCCATATACTGGTTGGCATTTACTGTTCCTTGACTAATAAAATAAAACTTGGAGCATTATTGTTTTATTTTTCCTAGCAGAAGTTTTGTGTAAAGGGGTAGTTTATTCTATTTTTGAGTGTGTTATGCATTGTACTGGGGAGAGAATACATACAGAAAAAATGCATGCTTTCATAGCGTCCAGTTTCTAAACCTAGCACTTGGGACTGCAATATATAAAGTCCTATTTTATCAAAAATAATTGCACAGACTGTTGAGCTGAGTAAACTTCCGTCTTCCTGAGTCTGCAGCCTGTTGCAGTCACAAAAAAAAAAAAAAAGTTCTGTTTTACTAGCTTGTTTCTAGTTGAATCTTTATATGTGAATATAATGATCATGAGATGAGATGAATGACTCCTACAAGGTGCATTTGGAAGGGTTGGTATCAGGAGATTCCATACTAGACCATGGAGCCAGATGATCTTCCTTGCATTTGTAGTGGTATATAAATGAAGGTAAATAACTACCTTCTCTAAACTCAGAGGTTAGCTAGTGTTGCAGCTTGGGCATTGCCTTAATGGATTTTTTTCTATCATTTTAATTTTCTATCAATTTAATTCACCTGACAGTGAAAGAATAATTAAAATGATACCACTCCCTATTGTAGACCCAGGTATGCAGACATGTAAGTGCCTGATAGCATAACTTATTCCCATGAATTTAGCTGAGGCACCTTAGTATAACTACCAACACAAGGGCATCCACACTAACGATTGTACCAATGAAACCGTTTTGATTAAAAGCAAAAACAAACTAAAAAAAAAAAAAAACAATTGAAAAGGATAAGTTAGTACAAAAATTACATGTAGACAAGAACTGAGATTTGGGAGCTCTGGCTTTTCCAAGTGACCTTAATCTCTCTCAGACTCATTTCCCTATCTGTATAGCGGGGATTCTAGCCTACGTTATATAAAATATAAATGTTTATATTTATATAAAATACATTGAAGATACAATATAAAATAATACTTATTAGACATAAAATACCTATGAGGGTGCTTATAGTGTGTGTGTGTGTGTGTATGTAGTCTTATCACTATGATACCACAAAATCTGAGTCCCTTCCAGTAGTGCTTTGAATGATGTGACTAATATCCATCATAATCAGCTGCTGTGTATGTGTTTTATAGTCTCTCATCTGCTTCCCAGAGAAGCAATTTTGCATGCAATGTGGAGTGGACTGTCTTTTTTTTGTTTTAACAGGAGGTTTTTCTTTCTCTCACTCTCTCCTTCTTTTCTTTTAATGTACATGCTACTTTGCATTTTAGAAGTGCTTCCTTTTCTCTTTTTTCCCATTTAAATTGCAAGTTTTTAGGGTCAGTGAATATCTCTTACTATTTACTTGTACAGTGCCTTGCAAAATGGACTCTGACTTCTTCTAAGGATTCTAGGGGCTGCTGCAATACAAATAATATCTATAACATCATATTGGTGTGTGAGAGATGTGGCAAAGGTCTCCGTTTCTACAGAATGCTTTCCTGGAGGAAGCACTGCAACTGCTTCAAGCTGCTGGACCTCACCAGCTTTACCTTGACTTCCTTCTGTGAGGCAAGTATCAATGAACATGCCTGCTTCACCCTGGTCCACACATGGGCCAGGTACAGACATTACACCAGTCTAAGTGATTGGAAACCCACTTAAACCTGTAACAGAACAGAAGTTCGGGGGACATAGATTGCTCTAAACCCGAACTAGGACAGACCTGGATCAATGTGGAATCAAAATGAACTGATTTAGGTTTGAACAGTGCATTGAACTTCAGCACCAGTCACCCTATTGAATCAAGTTAGGTCACTGTCCGCCAGCATCCCATGCTTTCCCATGCCCTGCAGCCCAGGCGGGCTCCATGTGGCTGCGCCCAAGCACAGGGCCTCTCCTGTGCTCTGTGTTAGGTCCATGCGTACAGTGTCTGGCGCTGCATGACCGGGTGCAGGGACACAGCCTGGAGACACAGGTGCCCAGGCGCTGAGGCTTATGAATGGGAAAACAAATGCCTCCCTTCCCCAAATCTGCCAGCTGACTGTATGGCTCTCAGATGCCTGTGGATGACAGATGGCATGGCAGAGGGTTTGGGGGCATGGTCACTTTTGACTGGCAAGGGTGGCCTGGGCACTTGTCTGCACTCAGCAATCTCTGGCAGCCTGGGAAGCCTGCAGGGCATGCTGGGAGGCCTGCAGCAGTGCCCTCAACCTGCTGACCTAGGCCTGCACAGGCAGCCTGCATGACCCCTCACCAAAGGGCAATCGTGTTCTGTTCACTACCAATCTAAAGTATGCCTCTTACAGATGCTGATTCTTCCTTGGGCTTTTGAATGTCTATTGCTAGCCAGGAGGTCCTTCTTGCTTAGGGGTGGCATGGGACTCAACCAACCAATGTTGCTAAGGGTCATAACTGGGCACGAGACACCTAGAAATACATGGGGAGGGGCCGAGCACCCCTCTGCCCTGCTCTGTAAAGAACACCGAGCTCCTTGCTTTCCCACGACTCAAATTCCACCTACTGTTGTTTATTGTGTCTTAGCTCGAAACAGGAAAGCTGAAGACAAAAGGATGCTGGCAGGAGCTGAATTCCTGCTTATGTTTTATTTTATAGTAACAGATGAGTGGGTGGCAAAACCCCAATTATTTTCCTCCTTTGATAGTTCACATTTCATACATTTGTTTTTTTAAAACCCTACTGGGATCAGAACATGGCATGAAGTGCAATTTTCTTTCCAGACTGTGTTTGTTCCCTTTCAGCTATCTTCCCAATTCAGCTAGCCTTCAGGGGAGCTCTACTCTAAACTGGTAAACCTTGGTCCAGGTTGACTTAAATCACCTTTGTCTCCTTGCCCTTATTTGCCTTCAGACTGGGCCAGGGAACCCTTCGTGAAGCCCCAGCCCCTGGGATCATGTCTCTATGTAAGAGTCCCAGTGTTTCTATTGTCTTAATTTGGTTTCCCACTGTTGTAGAAAACTTGACCTGGAGACGCCCTAGAGAGGTTTAAACCATGCCCTGCTTGCTCCCTCCTGCTCAATGTACACCAAATGCCTCCTCCCAGAATACAACACAGCAAGCCCAGCACTGCTCTCATGTTTTTGGGGCATGCCCCATGCTACTTAAACGATGGCTATGTTGCAGGAGGGAATGAATGAGTCAAGTTTTCACAACAGTGATGCTAACATGGTTAGAGGTGGTAAACGTATGCCCTTAGGAACAAAGGATGGCAAGGGACCATCTGGCGTATTCAAGCCAGTTCACATTTAGGCCATACTCCACAAGGTTTGAACTGAGGAGGTCCAGATCCAAATGTACAAGATGTTACAGCGTGAGCTGATGAGTCAAGCTTCTGTAACTGGGAGCTATAACAAATTTATATCTGCTAGGGGTTGGAATAGTCCTGTCACCGACATTCACCGGTGGGCTACACTTTAAATTCACACTCCTGGATGCCCTAAAATAGGCTCAGAGTTATACATGATTGGTTGCAAATAATCAGACTTGAAATGCCTATGTGATCAAGTTATTGTTGGCTGGTGGAAAGAAAGTGTGTGGGGGGGGGGCATTAATGGGAATTTTTTGACATTTTGTTTTTGTTTTTTTTTTAATAAATGTCACATTTACATTCCCTC
>NW_005841857.1:5274330-5280075 GCF_000455745.1 Alligator sinensis
CCCCCCCCCCCCCGCCATGTATTGAATTTAATCTTGCCTCATCAGTCAAACTTTCCAGCCTCCCAACCATTTTGTTCTTTGAACTTCCTCCAAAATGTCAATATATCCTGGAACAGGTTGCCAAAACCTGAACGTTCATAGTGGTCTGATCAAAAAGGCAGTTCACATCAATGTGAGTCTTTTGAATGATTTCTGTGGCACTTGGATCAGACCTAACATCTAGGTTCACTTGGACCATAATGGATTAGAAAAGGGACAGTTTTCTCCTTGTCTAGTGGCATGATATCTCTGTGTATCTCTGTGTATGCACACCAAAGTACCATTTTTTTTTTAAATCTTGCTCTACACTCATGCTGAATCGATTATCAGTAGTCATCTATTGTACATAACTGATTTTTCAGCATTGATACAAGTTTTGCTCTCCAACAGCCCTCATCAAGGACGCTTGGGGCCAAATTCTATTACCATTTGCGCTTCAAAATGGCAATTCTCTAGCTTTGTAAATAGTGCTTTGGCCACTCTCCTGAAGTGAGACACACACAAACATATATGTGTAGACTGAAAATACATGCTAGGCTACACATTGAGTGGCTGGGAAGCATAAGTCCCAGAAAAAGCTGGGGAACGTCCCATGATTCAGCCCCAGTAGCTCAGGAGCTCTCATGCTTGTCCCTTACAGGAAAAGGGTTTGCAATTGCAGCTCACGGGCTTCCCAGCACAATGATCTCACCACCATGCCATAGGTAATCTAACACTGCTCTGGAATCTGATTAACTGAAACTTGTATTCAAAAGTCATTGGATAGAAGACAATAGAGGGTGGAAACCTCTGGCGGCTGGTGGAGAAGCAGGGAGTCCCCAAGTCGATGAGCGGGGGGGGGGGGTCCCTTGTGCTCCTGCACAGTGTACACCACCAAAACTGGAAGTACCCCTGGTTGACAACCCCTGAGCTAAAGCAGTGTGCTAGGAAGTCAGAATGACAGGTTCAAAACCCCTCTGGGAAAAAATGTATTGGTCTTTAAAGGTCTAAAAGGGAGGTCTCCTGGGCAAGTGTCCAAATCACTCAGCTCTCAGAGCTTATACTTACCTGTGTACGCATACAGTTGGATTATATTCCTTTGGATATATTAACTTGAAGCCAACTTCTGTTTGGTTGCCTGAGAAGTATGAATACCAACATGATCAAATGAGCTATAAAAGAAGGTAGGCTCACAAAAGAGTAACTGAGCATTTAATGCAAATAAAGCTCAGCTGCATTAATAGTGATAAACGAAGTGATAAAAGTGGCATTTTTCCTATTCTTGCAATATCTTGCTATGCACTCATGAGTGCACATGCAGATTTGGCATGCCTCTGCAATCTGTCAGGCATTCTGCTGGCCCTCCAAGTTATCTTTGTGGATCAATAGTGTAATCCACAGCTTCTTCAGCTGCCAGGTGAAATCATGCACTTTCTACCCTGCCTGCCTGCCAAGAAAAAGGCAGACACTTCTTTGTGTGGAAGAAGTAATAACTTTAAAGGAAAAATATGTTTGATTTCAAAATGCCAAGGTCTAGACAGATAAAAATACTACTTTTCATTGTTGCATTTCAACTAGCTGAGGGTCTCTCATGTGACAGGGCATAATCAATAAATCATGTGCCAGTTGTCATTATTCTGCATGTCGGGTCATCTCTGTCCAATTCAGCTTCCAGTCGTCTTCCAGAGTATTATCTTGTTTTCTTTTGGTCATACCTTTCTCTCTCCTCGCTGTCAATTTAAGAGTTGTTATTTTTAGTTCATAGTAATTGCAATAAAAAAATCATATTCCATCTGTTAGCTTCAAAGCATGGATATGAAAAGTGAAAAATCCACTAACTAAGCTCTTTGTTCACTGCTGTAGAAGCAGAGGCCCTGGTTCTCAGCTGGGGTAAACCAGTTCAGCTCCACTGCTATCAGTGAAGCTATGTTGATTTATACACAATAGGGCTCTTGCCCATGAAGGCCAGAAGGCACTACAGTGGCCATCGTGACTAGAGACAGACATTCAAAAAGCCTGAGATGGAATTGATTCAATCTTTTCAGGTTAGTCTAACCCAGCTAGGCTAACTCCGTTTTGTAACTGGACAGAGATCCCAGAAATGCGGGGGGCGTGGATTGCCACTGTACATGGGGCCGTGGCTTGTGACCGTGTAGGAGGGCGTGACACATGGTCGTGCGGGGTAGGGCCTGGTGTGCACCCACAGGGTGCCACATGGGGAAAGGGTAGGGGGAGTATGGATAGTGCCTGCCAGCTGCAGCATCTGGCCACAGGGTGGGGCGCACCCCCCTGTGTGGCTGAACCCTGCAAGCCCCCTGCGCCCCCCCCCCGACAGCCGTGCACCACCCCCCCCATGCTACACATCTGCATGGCTGCAAGCCACACCCCCTGCATGCCCCCTCTGCATACCTCCCTACACCCCAGGGCCGCACCCCATGCCATGTGGCCACAGTCGAAGGGTGCTCCCCCTGCCATGGCCGCTTCCTATGCCAGGCCCCCCGGCTGTGCTCCACCCCCCCACCTGCCACGCCCTCCCGCATAGTCTGTGCCACACCCTGGGCATGCTTCCCTCACTCCATATCCACTCCCCACGCCTTCCCTGAGGCCACGCGACATCCCCTCTGTGCACCATGCACCCTGCCATGTGCCCTGTGCCACACCCGGGGGCTGCTCCTCACATTACATGGACGCAGCCAGCAGGTGCTCACTAGCTGTGGCCATTCCCCATGCCACATTCCATGGCTGTGCACCCCCCCGCCTGTGAAGCCACACACCGTGCCGCCCCCCACCCCAAGCACCATGTGGCCGCAGCTGGTGGGTGTTCACCCCACTCTGGCCACTCCCCATGCCATGCCCTACAGCCATGCACCACTCCCCAGTACACCATGCCACCCTGCCCACCACGTCCCCTGCTCCCTGTACTGTGGCTGCTCCCCATTCCACACCCTGCCCTGCAGCCATTTGCCATCCCCCCTGCATGTGCCCTGTGCTACACCCTGGGGCCACTCCCCCTGCCACACAGCCACTGAGTGCTCCCCATGCCATGGCCACTCCCCATGCCATACCCTGCAGCTGTGCACTACACCTCTCCCATGCAGCCATACACCATGCTCCATCATGAACAGAGTAGCAGGGAGGGGGTGTGGAGTGGGGCTGGATCCAAAGTACTAGGGGGAGTGGGGAATAACCCAGAGAGGTGGCAGGAGGGCAGGGGAAGCATGCCAAGACCCAGAACAGCAGCAGGGGAGGGAAATGGGGCAGGACCCAGAGTGTGTGTGGGGGGGGGGGGGGGGCTGGACCAGATGTTGTTCTCCATCCCTGCCCCCGCTCCCCTCCCCATCATTCATTCATCCATGATGGGCATTTTGTTAGTCCATCATAACAGGGGTTTTAGAACTTCCTTCAGTAATTTGTACCATGAAAGAATGTGTTCTTCCCTACTATATAAAGGAACTCTTAGCTAAACAGATTGCACGTGGCAAACTGTTTTCATAACAAGAAAACCATATAATCTCTCTTGGTCACTCACCAATGACCACTGTGAGAATCCAAACCCAATTTGAAAGCTACTTATAAAAGTGTTCCATCTGTCATGCACATATTAATGGAATAGAAACAATTGCCCAGTCCAGTTTTGCCTCAAAGATGTCTAAGTGTCATTTATGTAGCCTTTTAGTGTCTAAGTGATAAAACATGATTCTATTTCAACCTGTGCAACAGCCTGAGTTCTCCTCAATGTCTGGATTTCTTAGCCATCTCTAACTTTGTGTGAAAGCTTCCCAGTGTGTTTAGACTTGGTCTATTGCTCATGTTCAGAAGTTATTCACAATGGCCATATGGATGTCTAACTCCATTTAGGCTCTGCTGTGGAATGATTTCAGACCATAAATGCTGAAAAAGTCCCTGAGCCCTTAGGCAGAGAAATACAAAACTACAAACAGCATAGTGTAGGTACTACCATGCTTTTGTCCAATACTGTACTACTTAAGGCAGTGTCCAGGACATGGGAAACCTGGGTTGTGGCCCACTGCATGCTGGGAGGACTTAAACCCACATTTCTCAGGTCCCAAAGGAATGTCCAAGTCACCAGACCAAAAGCTAGGTAGGTCTGAAAGTCTGCCCCCCGCCCCCCACCTTCCCTCAAGGCTGGTCAGTGGGCCAACTTAAACAAAAAATATTCATCAGGCCAGAAGTAGAGTAAGCAAGGAGCCTGCTCCATTCACCCAGTGAGGTAGTACTGCCCTGAGAACTCCCAATGCTGCTGATTAGCGCTGTGTGACGCTTCAGTCCCTGATTCGATTTGGTGGAGATTTGCCCTGATTCAGTAGCCAAATCTCTGAATCCAATCAAATCAGGAGATCCTTTACTCTCTCCAAATCAAATTGGAACCCTCTGAATTGATTCAGAAAGACTCGGACAGATTCAGTGATTCAGACATAGACACAGCTTTAAATGTTTTTCCTATGTACCTCGAGGTACCAGGTGGCTCATGAACGCTGCAATGCTGGAGTGGATGGAGCATCCCACAGGAGGGTGGGGGTCCCTGGCATGCTCAGCAGCAGACCTGAAAGTGGACCAAAAGCACTTCTGGTCCACTTCCGGGTCTGCCAGTGAGTGCACAGGGGGACTCCCATGCACCCCCTGGGTTGACGACTGGTGCCTCCTGGGTCTGGGGAGTCCCCCTACAGCCAATTGCTGAGCAAGAGGGGTGCAGGGGTGTCCCCTGTGCACTCCCTGGTGGACCCAGAAATGGACTGGAAGTACTTCTAGTCTACTTCTGTGTTCACCAGTGAGCATGCGCCACCCTCCCCCCCCCCCCCCCCCCCCCCCCCCCCCGGCAAAGATTGAATCAATTCATGCACGCTCCATCCACCTCAGCATTGCAGCATTCATGAGCTGTGCCTGGTACCTTGAGGTATGTAGAAAAAAACATTTAAAGTTGTGCCTATGGCTGAATTGATGATTCTCCGAATCAGCATCAAATCTTCAGATTTGGATACAGCCAAATCGAATTAGGGACAATGATCCAAATCAACTAATCGAATCACTATCCCCGATTCAGGCTGAAACCAAATCTGAATAGAATATGGCCCATTTCACACACCCCTACTGCTTATGACTTTTTTTATAAAATAATATAATCGTTTGGAAGACATTATCCACAATGCTGAACAGGAACGAATGTGAGGCTGTGTTATGAAAAAGGGAATGAAGTAGGAAACCTCAAGGCTTCTGACTTCCTTTTCAGGAAAATACAGCTCCCACATGTGACATGTTCAGCATTCTCCACCCCTCTGTCACTAACCCACCCCACTGTATGTGACACCAACTTAGTCTCTCCACTGTCCAATCACCTCTGAAATCACATTTCTCCCATGACACGTCTCACGATTCGCCCATTTTACAAAAAGAAGTGGAGCATACATAGCAATTACTGGGGATGTTTTTATTTCAGATCACTCCACTGGGCTAGAACTTGATCTCTGTTAACAAAGTGCAATCCAGAAATAATGCTATTATTTACAGTGATGTTACTACATATTCACATCAGTATAAACAATTCATTTTGAATTTAAAAATCACTGAATGAATGCATAAATAGACTTGGGAACAGAGACCAGAATCCGGGTTCCCTCTCCCCTACAATACTGCTTGCTTCCCTGAGCCCCTGAATTAGATTAAACTAAATTTCACTAGCTCTCCTTCTGCCCCCAATCATCTTTTCAT
>NW_005841857.1:5280085-5286679 GCF_000455745.1 Alligator sinensis
CAGGCCTGCCCTGGGCTGTAGGGCTCTCTATTGGGCTGTAGAAATTGGTGGGACTGAAATCCAGGTTGCCATGTTGTAACTGTGCGTTTTGTCACTTTAAGAAGGGGCAACTAGCCCTGTTAAGGACCTTCAGACGTGGGGTCTTCTGATAATGAAGGTCTTACTGGGGGTTTTAAAAGCCCCCCAGAAAAGAAAGAGAGAGCAATAATCCCAGTATGCAGAAAGGTGAGAAACAACCTGTGAAGGAAGCCAGGCTGCTCTGGGGAAGAAGCCAGAGTGAAAAGCAGATCTTCTCCTAATGTTTGGAGAGGACAGAGGATTTTAGTTTGTTTTCTCTGACATTGAACCTATTTTGTGGAAAATAAAACTGTCTGAAGAGCTAGTAATGGTCCTAACTCTCCGACAAAAGGCGGTCTGGGAAGAGACCCACTTGCACATGTCCTGGGGATGTGCTCCAGCCACTGGATTACTGGAAGAAGAGGATCCCTTTACTATGTACTAAAGTCACAGTGTCAGGTAGATGGGCTGATTGAGGTAGCCACGCGATAGTCACACCTTAAATCCTGAAAATAAGAATAACACCATGCTTAAACATCAGAAGCAAGATGGATTACAGCATGATCACAACGTGGAGAGTTTAGCACCTCTGGGGTGGAGTAGGATGCACCTCTGGAGCCATGTAATGAAAAAGGGAGTTATGCACCACCACAGGGACAATGGGATCAGTCCCCCAAGTCTGCCTGCAGTTGCTTGGAATAGGTAGCAGATAAGTCGGGGGTTTCTTTGAGGCGAAATGGATCTTAGGCAACACTTCAAGATAGACAAGTAGGCATGGAAAACCGTATGAAAAGCAAACACAAAGAAAGTCCTTTGGGAGATGGAGTTTGGAGTCTTCTGCACTTGGATTTCTCCCTTGGCTTTATTCTTGACCAGCTGTGTGTCTTGGCCAACTTCCAACCTCTCAGCGTCTTGTTTCCCTGCATATAAATAGGGATGACAATTGTCTGTGTTGTGATGACAGATTAATATTTTGTTTAGTTTTCTGTATGCATAAAACCACACACATGTAAGCATGCTATAATCCCTAAGTATGGTAACTAGGCATTCTTGGGGGGAAAAAAAAACCTGGTCTGTAGTATATACAAGACAGTGCTTAATTGTGGGTTGTCAGGTTTGTCATTTTAAATTAACTTTCTCATAAGCACCTCCCATGTGGAGAAGAATGAAGCACAGCCTTATTTTCTGGGTCCTACAAAGGGTTTTTCCAAAGGATCGTGTCTCATAAATGACACTGAAGTTCTCACTCACAATGATCCTAAGTCACTGTGATAGCTCATCTTGTCACTGACAAACTTGCAGATTTGGGGCCACCTGGTTACATCTTTTCTCCATGGCTGCTTGGGGCCAGCTCTCCATATGGTGTGTCTGACTCCACCTCATTCATTCCACCTAGACTTCCCAGACTACAAGGCATAGGACCCTCCTCTGTGCTCCAAGCTCCTTTCTGGGACTGGACGCTGAGCTCCCATCACGTAAGGACCTTCCTTTTAGCTGAACCAGCAGCTGCAGTAGTGGGTTCGGTCCTTAATGTATGGATTTGCTGATGTTGTTTATTAAGTAGAAGGAAATGGTACATTTATTTTTCAATGGTTGTAAACAATTTTTTATGAAGTCTGTTCCTTTAGGGCGGAAACAACGTGCCTTTCTATTGTCACAAGCAGATGTTACAACATCTGTGTTAGTTGTTCAGGCATTTTGCTCTTATTTCTCTGTTCGGTCAGAAATGTTGCTCCTTCTTTTGCAAAACAAATGCGGCAGTTTCATAAGATTCGAGGTTCCAGAGTGGAAAGCCCCTCCCTGGAGCCCCAAATGTCTGTCTGGTTAGGTGCTTGGTATTGGATGCCTTGTGGGAGGATGGAAAACAAGTTTGAAAGAAAAGCTAAATGCCCTGACTTGCCCACATGTGGCTGAGATTGCTCAGTCATGAATGAACTGAAATGTTCGGGGGAAAGGAATTTGCTTCCAAGAACAGAAGTTGCTTCTTGGTTGCTCTTGAAGAGAAGAAAGGAAGGTGCAGAGGGAATGCAGGGACCATGAGTACCAAAATGAGCTGCTGAGCAGGGAGCAGTCAGCAAAGCCTTTCTATTTGAGAGCCAACATTTTCTCTGTAGGTGTTAAGTGGGGTAAAGGAGGGGTGCAGCCACCCCTCCATTCCTTGCCGAAGTGTATTCAAGTTAGGCCATCCAGCTGGGTCTCAGCTTTAGCGAAGGAAATGTGGAAACCTGACTACATGAAACTTTCCCACTGTCCTTGGTGAGTTTGGGGGTTGAGCAGCCACGTAAAGCTGTTGCCCCTCTAAGTGAGAATTTCAGAAATGTGCGTGTGCATGCAAGACAGGTACCTGGAGAGAGAACCACATCTGGGGGTCCTGGAAGACATGAATGTGTGCTGTTGGTCCTTCTTTTACAGACCCTATCGCACTGCAGAGAACATGCACTTTTTGGTAGCATATTCTAACAGAGAAAGATGATCTTTTAACAACAATCAGCCCTGCCTCCAGCTCTGCAATAGGAAGCTGAGTGAACTTCGTCCTAGACCCTGAACTGTGCCTATCAGACGGGATGTGCAGCTGCTTCTCTATTTGAGGGTCTAAGCCTTTTTGAAAACTCACTCGTTAATCTTTGACCCTGATTTGGCAGAGGGCCTTCACACCTCAATTCAGATAGCAGAGCAATCCCACTGACATCTGTTTTCCATTTGTTGGTGGAGAGTAATGGTACTTCCCTACCACATGGGGGCATTGCGAGGATGCATTCCTTCATCTGTGAAATGCTCAGACATTGCGTTGAAGGAAGCCACGTGCAAGCCTCCCCTTGCAGAACATGTTAGGTTTATTTCCTGAGACACGACGGGACTTTCTCTCTGCATCCTGTTTCCTTCTCCTCCTCCTCAGCTGGCAATTACACTTAAGACACAGAATAATATCTTCCTGTAATATCCTCTGTGTACTTGGCAGCTCCAAAGCAAATGTGCTGGCAACATATGAGTTCCCCCACATTTTTGAAGCTGCTGATAAACTGCCTGGTATAAATGACCTTTTCATCATGGATAACATTCTCTTCAGACACACTTTGGTTTTTGGGGTGGAAATGAGCTGATTTATTCAGCTGAGAATAACTCCTGGTGCTGCACTTTGCAAGATGCTCTATTTTCCACGCAAGCCAGTTCAGTTCAAGAAAAAATCTCTGTGTTGCCTGCATATGCTCTACGTGTAAATCTCTTTGCTGGCCTTAAAGCCATTACCTAAATACTCCTGGGTGCTTCCACATTGCAGTACACAGAGCCTTTTGTTTGGAAGCTAGGAGTGGAATCTGCTGCAGTGCACAAGAAATTAAGTGCTGCTTCCTCGTCCTTGTATCAAAGCCATTTCTCTAAGAGAAGAGCCTCCAAGCCCTAAGGATTAAGCAGCAAGCTGAGTGACCCAAGCATCTTTTAATTATATTTGCAGAGCCTCGGGCATGCATAAGCATCTTCAGTCTAAAACAGCAATTTATAATATTAAGTCTATATGTATGAAGTAAACCATTAATTTCCAAGAAAAGATGCCACACTATTTCCAATTTTCTCTGTACCATAGAAAATGTTATATTAGTTTAATTTCTGACATGTAAGTTTACAAAATTTAACAAGGCTGCATGTGCTTTATGTTTTATGTCTAATATTATGCAGGAATGGCCCATGCATCTGTCTCATCACATCATTATAACATATATATTTATATATATATATATATATATATTACAGTCAGGTCAACTGGTTCAAAACAGAGTTAGGGTCTTAATGTGGTAGATGCTGTATAGACGTGTAGTAAGACATCAATTCATTCCAGTGTTTTTGGGTATGAACTGTATGTTGCAGACAGCAGTAGAATTTGGAGAGAGATTTTATGCACCCAGGAAATAGCGTTCTGTCCTTCAGGCACAAAGAACATAGACTCCTACTATTTAAACTCAAGGGAGTCTGTCTTATTAGGCTTATTCACTTTCCAAGGCTTCTGCCCAAGTGGGGCATACTAAACACAAACCAGTCTAGAGCTGAGTAGAGCTGAGCTCAGTAAGCAGAGAGCAGTGGTGGTGGGATAAGCCGCTCAGGAATCAGACTGCCTTCAAGAGGATTTTCTTGTGCTCATAGGAGATGAGTTGAGAGGTCACGGGAGGGGCACATGCCCCCCTTGAGATTGGCCGTCACCGAAGCTGCCGCCGACTTCTTCAGATGGTCACTGCCCCCCTTGCTGCTGACACAGCCACTGGTGGCTGCAGGGAGTCCCCGCTCTCCACTTACCACCGCCGACTGCGCGGACAATGGCTGTGGGCAGTCCCTACTTCCTGTCCATTGCTCGCCACCCTCCACCCTGCCACCCGCTGCAGAAGCCTGCGGGCAGTCCCCGCTTGGCCCACCCTTGCCGCTGACGTCACTGTGGCCGCCCGCAGACAGGCCCCGCTCACCGCCGATATTGTCACCTTCAGGCAGTCGCCATGCCCCCCCAACCTCCAGGGGCACATGTCGGTCAAGCTTGTGCTGGTGACTTTGTGTGACTGACTGATGCTAGAGTGCTTACCTAGTGTGTGTTATGTGTTTGGGGTCTCCCCCATTGTATGTAGCTGCTTCTTTCTTTCTCTCTCTATCTCTTTTATCTCTTCCCTCCTTTCTTCTCTTCACCCTTTTGAAGTGACTGAGCGGGAGTCCTTGATCTGGGTGAGGCTGGTTTAGGTAAATGAGCAGTGGAGCTAGGGGAGGCAGCCTTATAAAAAGGCAGCCCTTAGCAAACCATGGGAACAGGGAACAGAGGGCAGCAAAAAGAGAAGGAGTTTACCCTTGGAATTCACCCAGGAGGCAGCCAGGGAACAGGACACTCTGTGCATGTTTGTGCATGTGTGTGCGTAGGAGCATAGGCAAGAACCCTGGTGTGGGTGCTTTGTGTGCAGGTTCTTATGATTTCTCTTTTTTTTTCCCCTTCTCCTTGACCTTTTTTATTTATTTTTTTTAATCCTTACAGCATAGGTGTGTTTAGGGAGTAGAGGAGGCACAAAGGGGGTCATCTGTTGTAACTTGTGTGGCATGCATCATGCTTGTGTTCCTCCCAAAGGTCATCTGCACAAAAAGTAAGCCTTGGAGGAGAAGATTCCTAGATTCTAAGCACAGGTATTCATGCTGTATTGCTTGTGGGACGAGAAAGATTACTTGGCCAAGAGTCATGAAAGGCTGATACTGGAGGGGCCAAAGGGCAATGGGGACAAATGGTAGCATGTGACTGAGGAGGGAGGGCTCCCAAAATTGAAGAGGAGAAGACTGAAGTCAGCAACTGCTTTCAAGCAGTCTGCAGTGGAACTTCTGAGGACAAGGCAGAGGAGATGACATCTGTAGGCATGAGGCAGAGGAAGCAGCAACCAAGAAAGCAGGAAGTGCAAGGCCCCAAGGACAGGGACTCCAAGACCACTGCACCAAGAAGGAAGAGAAAAGTAGTGGTGGTGGTTGGTAACTCCCTTCAGAAGACAGAGGCACCAATCTGTTGTCTAGATTTGCGGGCCCAGGAGGTGTGCTGTCTATCTGGAGCCCAAACTCAGGACATCACAGAGTCTGCCAAGGTTCATGCATCCTTTGCGCCACTACCCCTTCCTGAGTATCCATGTAGGCACCAATGGTACTGCCAGGAATAACACTGACTAGATCAGAGGTGACTATGGACGCATCCACACATGCAAGCATGTGTGCTTGCAGCAGCTCAAATAGAAGCGGTGCAAATTTGAGCCAGGGCTTTTTTGCCTCAGCACACGTGCCCAGACATGCACTTTGTTGTGGAGCAAATTGTGCCACGTGGAGCAAAATAACCCTGCCTGGCTCCTCCCAGATCTGCAGCCAGGGGGAGCTAGATCCCAGGGCCAGCACCTGTGCTGTCCCCAACATTATAAAAAGCTACCCTGTCCTGGCCCCATCAGTAAAAACAGCTGCCCTGTCAAGTAGCTCAGGGCTATTTGCTCTCAGTTTCTGGGGCCCAGCCAATTGGTACCCCTTGTGCCAGCTGGACTGCTGAAGCAGCCCTGAGAGTTCCCTGCACCCTCTACCCTCTGCAGCAGTTTGGCAGTGGGGGCTGCTACCTCACTGTGACCTGCTGTGCACCTGCCAGACCTGGGGGAGGACTGCACAGCCAGGAGAGGCATCTGCCCCTCTGGGACAGCTGTCAGTGGGCTGTGGCTGCATGGTTGGTCTTTGTGCAGCACTACTGCCATGTGCACCCCTGCCTGGCCATCTGGGCAGCTATTGACTGGAAGATGTTCCTGGTATGGTGGCCTGCTTTGATCTGTCAAAGCATGTCCTCCTGGCCCCAGCTGGCCAGGAGGTCAGCCACCTTCATCTGGGTCCAAGATGCTAGCTCTGAGCAAGCAGTGTCCTTCCATAGGCCTCCCTAGCAGGAATTCTCGTGTTCCCACAGGGGCTATGGCTGCCCAACAGAGGCCACAGCCCCCCAACAGGGGCCACGGCCACCCCTGCAGGGCCCACATGGACAACCCCTGCTTGCTCCCCCAGCCACCCGGA
>NW_005841857.1:5286732-5308742 GCF_000455745.1 Alligator sinensis
AGGGCCCCAGTGACCCAGATGGAAGGGGGAAATCCTGGTAAGTGCTGGGGGGAGGTCTTGTTTGTTTGTTTTTTCTCCCATGATGCTGGGGTAGGGAGGCAGGGTCCCTCCTCCAGCCCCCCAACCCCTTACTTACTGGTAGTGGAGCCTAGGTCCAGCTCCCTGCTGCTGACACGCTGTCTGCCCTCACAGACAGGCAGCGTGCTTCAGCACCAGGGTGAGAGCCAACCATAGAGACTCTCTAGCACCCAGAGCATCTCTATGGAGGACCCAGCCTCTGGTTCTAGACCATGCCCTGCCCCATGTTTTTTCTGTGCAGGTTTTTTTGACCCCTGGATATCTGGGGTCTAATTTTGCCCCCACGTTGCAAACTTGCAGAGAGGGGAGCATTTTCTGGTTCCTGCATGTGCCTCTTGCAGGGTCTCAAAGGGGTTTGAAATACTTCAAGAAGCATGTGCGGGCTCATCTGGATGCACGCTCTGAGGCTCTTGGTATTGGAGATAATCCTGTCCTGGAGTGGTGTAACTCTAAAATGAAGAATAAGTGCTTCAAGCCACTTAAAAGTTAGCATGCAGCCAGTTGAAGGGTTAAGAGCTCCAGAAGCTGCCTAAACTTACCATATAACAAGGCCCCTAAGTGACTTTAACCATTACCAGACAAAACTCCTGCATTTTGACTTTTTCTCGATTTCTGAATTAAAATGTAAAGCATAATACTACTCGCTTTAAAAGCTCCTATTAATCAAAGATCAGGAAACCTAAAAATAAAAACACTGATTTTATTTTGAGAAAAAAAAAACAGCTCTTACTCCCAAAGAATGCCCTGAAGTCATTCTCTCAGAAGATGACATTGTATATTATTGTCCTGTCATTCTCCTTTAAATACCTGAGCTACGTCCAACTACACCAAAATGGATGGGGGGCTTGGCTTACCATTGAATTCGCTGAACATTGGATCAATCCCCTTGTGAAGACTGCAATTTTTATAGTCAAAAGGTTTTCAAAGACTACCAGTTAACTCAGGTCATGGGAGAGCCAAAAGGCAATGTTAGTGGTTTTTCAGTACCTCACCTTCTGACGGACCAAAGAGTGGCACCTTAAAAGGTCTCATTTGCAATAAGTATGAGATCAACTCATTCTGGATATCAAGTCTCTTTAAGGTGACCCCTCAAAATCACTAGATATGTTTTCAAATTTAGATTTGTTGTGGTTAAGCTTGGCACAGTTTTAGTATAAGATGCTCAGCTAATGTGAATCAGGATAATACCACCAAATTCAATATCACTACACTAAATTACATTCACTAAATCCTGGCCCTTAATTTTGATCTTCTTTATTGCAAAAGACTATTGTGTCTCCTATGAGTTTCCGTTATATAAAAATGAATCAATAACTTCCAGTTTTTATTCATCTTAAAAACACAAGAATGTAATACAGGTTCTTGGGTTCCCCCCCCCCCCCCCCCCCCCCCCCATGGGATTTGAATAATAATAAGAGAAGTTTCTCTATGATGAGCATTATATTGTAAATCACTTCTGCCATTCATGCAGCCTGTAAACAAGAGTTATCTGAGATGATTATAATGTTCCAAAAATGCTAAATAACTTGTTCACATCCTCTGTATTGCAAACACAAATCAAAAACTTTATGGCATTTGGAGAGCATTTTTATTGGTCTGTATCATATAAGAGAGCTGAAATCTCATTTGTCCATGTAAATGACCTGAACAACAGAGGGACATGAATTCCATTAATATTTCTGTTAGTGGAGAAGAATAAATCATCATCAAATAGGGTTAGCATTAGAACTGGGAATTAAGAAAAAATATTTTAGTTAATGAGAACACAGCATCCTGAAGACAAAAAAATAATTGCAAAACATTATAAATCTGATTTGGGGAGGTTTGATTTAGATGCAGTTTTAAAGTTTTAAAGCTGATATTTGGAGGGAATTGATCTGTAATTAGAGTTCTGTGAAATATGTGATCAAATGATTCATGAAGATGAGAGACAAAAAAGGACTTATTGGGATATATCAGCTGCTTTATAAACTAGGCACTTTTAAAGGAAAAGACTGTTGAGGAAGCAATCATGATTGCAAGAGCAATCTATGGGCTGATATAAGGGCTTAATCCTGTCACTGTTGAAATCTATGACAAAGCCTCTATGATTCAGATGATGTAAGGCTCTGGCTCTAAAAAAAACATATTTAAGCAAGCATTTAAAGACATTTGTATTCAGTGCAACAGTGAATCTATACTTAAAGTCCTATTTATTTTAATGTGACTTAAATGTATGCTTGAAGTTAAGCATTTCAGCGGGATTCAATTTGTCCATTGTGAGTTAAGGGGTAGTTCCAATAAAAGACTAAGGTGCCTAAAAAGTAGGCATCTCAATAGCTAACATTTTGGCATTTGTTCCCCCCACCCTGGCCCTGGCCATCCAGGTGCATGAACTATTTATACAGTGTTTGGAAAAAAGCAGCTAGGTACTCCAGGAAAGCTACCAATATTGTCATGAAGCTGAAAGAAAAACAATGAAAATGAGGCATGACTTGGACTTTGTGTCTTAGCACGCAGGGAAGAATTCTTGTGGGTGATAGCTTTTATTGGACCAACTGCATGGTTGGGATAGACATAGGCAAGCTTTCAGGTATCACAGTATCCTTCTTTAGATTTTTGGGAGAGAAGCGAACAAAGCAGAGTGTAGTAGTAGATGGAACAAAAGCTTGTATAAACTCCATTTGTAAACAAAAACATGATACAAGAGAATTTTTCAGGTAGCCAATTGCCAAGGGGAATGCAGATAATGGAACAACAAGTTGCTCAGGAGTGTTGTTATCACCTGTAAAGTGCAGAGGTGGGGAGTATCAGGTAGATTAGAATAGATCATGAAGTCATTGTTTCATAGTTTCATAGTAGGTCGGGTCAGAAGGGACCGGAGCAGATCATCAAGTCTGACCCCCTGCCATGGACAGGAGACTGTGAAGTAGCGCCTCCTGATGTCAAGCCTGAACCTACTCTCAATCAACTTGTGGTCGTTATTCCTAATTATTCCTGATAGTGCCCGGGGAAACAGGGACTCTCCTGTTCGCTGCAGGCACCCCCTGGTAAGTTTATAGATGACCACCAGATCTGATCTCAGCCTTCTCTTGTGGAGGCTGAATAGGTTCAGGTCTCATAGCCTCTCCTTGTAGGGCCTGCCCTGCTGCCCCCTAATCATGCGAGTGGCCCTCCTCTGGACCCTCTGCTGGTCACATCCCTCCTAAAGTGCAGTGCCCAGAACTGGGCACAGTACTCCAACTATGGTCTGACCAGTGTTGCATAGAGGGGGAGGATTACCACCTTGGACATGCTCATGATGCATATGTGGATGCATGACAAGGTGCAGTTAGCCTTCCTGACCGCATCCCCACATTGGCGGCCCATGTTCATTTTGGAATCAATAATGACTCCAAGATCCTTTTCTACCTCTGCGCTGACGAGAAGGGAATTCCCCAGCCTGTAGGTATGCTGCTGGTTCTTCCACCCTAGGTGCAGTACCTTGCACTTGTCAGTGTTGAAACCCATCCTGTTCTCATCCGCCCACCCCTGTAACCTGTCCAGATCTAGTTGTAGCCTGTCCCTCCCTTCTAGCGTGCCCACCTCTCCCCACATCTTAGTGTCATTCATGAATTTTCACCCCCTCGTCCAAGTCACTGATGAATATGTTGGGCATAGGCATAGGCCCAAAGACTGAGCCTTGGGGGAACCCACTGCCCACATCCCTACAAGGAGAAAATGACCCATCCTCCACCACTCTGGATGCGGAGCTCCAGCCAATTTGTGACCCATCTGACTGTGTAGGCATCGACACCACAGTTGCCTTATTTTTTTTAATGAGAATGGGGTGAGAGACAGTGTCGAAGGACTTCCTAAAGTCCAGAAAGTCTATGTCCACCGTAACACCTGCATCTAAGGATTTTGTGACCTGGTTGTAGAAGGCAACCAGGTTGGTATGACAGGACCTGCCTCTAATGAACCTATGTTGGTTGTCCCTAAGCATGATCCCCTCTGCTGGTCCCTCGCAGATGTGCTCCTGGATAATTTTCTCAAAGAGCTTCCCCAGGACTGAGGTAAGACTAACAGGCCTATAGTTTCCCAGCTCCTCCTTCCTTCCCTTTTTGAAAATGGGGACCACATTGGACCTTTTCCAGTCCTCTGGCACCTGGCCAAAGCACTTTGTTCATATTAAGTCCCTGGTACTGGTATCCAACAGGCTATTGAATATCTATTCCCATTCTCCTCTTGTAAGGCTGTTGGGTAGATTTCCTTTGAGCATGAGAACTGAGAGATCAGAAAGTGATTTTTCTGTAAAAAAATGGTATTTTACCTGTGCTCTTGTGTCTCTGTCCTTTATCTTTTTTGGTGATCATCCATTCTGCTCCACAGTTTTGGTTAGGTTTCATGCATACTGTTGCCATGAGGGTATGATCCATGGATTTTGATGGTTTTGTTGTGGGGAGTGTTGACTGTTATGACAATAGAGATGTGTTGACAGGTCTTGCATTTTTTGTTAAGGCAGGGGTGGGTCTGATTAGGTGCCCGTTGACCAGCAGAGCTTATTTATGATGAGTTGGGCAAGGTTAGGGGATGTTTGAAACGGGGTGATTGGGAACATTTTTCTCAAGGTCAGTTAGAGCATTCTGTTTTCTTTTCTTTTCTTAGACAAATGCTGTCTAAAGTGAAATCCACAATTAAGAACCAGACCCAGGATTAAGCCCACATCCCCTGGCTACCAAGCTACATGATCAGGCTTCCTCCTACTGGCCCTACTGCAAGGCTCATGACACTCATACTTCTTTCTTCCAAGTGGCCCAGCTTCAATAAGATGTGTAAAGGGTGTCCACACGCAGACTCTCCTATAGCTTGCTAGTTGTTAAGGCAATGATCTCAACCAGGGGTCCTTTGTAGGGTACTACAAGGTGTGAGGAGATAAGCAGATAAGTGTAGGCTAAGGCTCAGTCTCTGCCTGGCCATTTCCCCACCCCCAATGCCTAACACCTCTGCAAGTTGTTAACAAATAAGTTAGATTTATAGGGGCGTGTTGCATTTAAAAAGATTGAGAGCCACTGAGTTAGGACCTTCTCTTGAGAAGTCGCACATGTGAAATTGAATCCATTCAGGGTAAACTAGTATTCTTCACAATGTCATTTTCTCAAAGGTAATTTTAGGGGCAAAACACGTGACCTGCAAAGCAGTCAGGGGATTAAGCAACAGTCTAGAAAATAAATTGTCCTCAGGTCTATTCCCAGCTCTTGAAGAGACTTGTCAGATAACCTTAGGTAGGTTACGGCCTCAAAACTATTTCTCTGTCCACACACCTTGGAGGAACTGGATGCTAACTTTCCTTCCTTGGTATCTTGTTCGGTAAAGTATGAGTCTTCACGTTTATGGTCAGGATCAGTTATTGGCTGCCAAAGGTGTTGCAAACTGAAAGCATTTTTATAACATTTACCAGACAAAAGTCTGAATATGGAAAAAAAGTCTATCAAATCAACCTAGCAGGTGGTTCCCTGTAAAGACAAGAAGCTGTACACACTTACCGGTGTCAGAGTGAATGAAAGCTTCCTTTGGCCGAGTCATTTGTGACTAACTCTCAAATGAGACTGTGACAGGGGGATTTCTGGGGAAACAAATCCCCCTTTGCAGCTACATTTACAGACTCAAGTGCAATCACTGTGAAATTAGTTGAATTTTGCTTATGCAAACTGTTTCGGGGACAAACCATTTTAACCGATACTTCTCATTATATTTTCCTTTAAAAAACGCTCTTCAAATTATAAACCAAAAGTAGGCCCCCAACTCAGAAAAGCAATCAAGCACAAGCTTAAGGCCCACTAAAGCTTCAGCATTGTGTTGAATCTGGCCCTTTCCTAGAAAAAAAAAAACACACTCTTCTTATCAAGTATCAAACCATTCTTTTCTTCCTCCTTAAACACTGAGAGCCACTAGCAATAGAGGAAATAGGCATTATGCTTTCCCTTTATCAAAGCAGCAGGATTACAGGACATAAGATTTCCTCAGCGCTAGTATCCAGGAGGGAGTAATGTACAGAAATCAAACAAGATAAGTATACTCTCTGTTTTACATTATCAGTGTTATGCACCACTTTGGGGTCACAGCGACAAGTCTAAAAATACAAGAAAAGAGAAGTGTACTACATGTACCAAACATAATCAAAATAACTAGTTCCTGTGAGGCTCCCTCTGAACTTTATGAATTGCTTGTGGAAATATTATTAAGCACCTCTTCCTCTATAAACACGGCCCTATGTTATAAGCAATTTTCCTGTAATAAGAATGTCAAGAAAAACCACTGGGGTTTCATAAAATAGCTTTGCTGCTATTAATGTTCGATCCTTTTCTTTAAACATTACTGCCTTGAAGGAATAAGGGTAAGGAACTTATTTAAAAGTCACTCACGGGCTTCACTGTACGGTAAAAATACTCTGTGGGCCAAGTTCTCAGCTGACACATCCATATTGTTCCACTGAAGTCCAAGATCTGCCAACTTACACTGACTGAGGATCCTCCTCGTGGCTAATGTTTTCCAGAGCATCCACTAATTTCAGTTGTCTCTCCCTTTGGGTTGAGACACCTAGAATGTGATTTTCAAGAGGTTGGTCACCCATATTTTCCACTAACTTTAAAAGGAGCTGTGGAGGGTTGACACCTCGAAAAGTAAGGCCCGTTTACAGTGCTTCAAGATGAGCATCAAAATATAGTGGTCACTGAAAATTAGTGGGTGCTCTTCAAAACATAAGCCCACACGACTTAATGACAATCTTAATAACAAAAATGATTAATTTAAATTAAACAATTACCACAGGCCATGTAATAACAGATGTGTCTACACATACATTTACTTCAGCCTGGATTTACTGTGCAGTAAGATACTGCACAGTAAGGGGGTTTGGGTAGGTGCCTACACATAAAGGGATTAGGGAGAAGATTTGCAACCAAATCCCTGCAGCCCAGTAATGGGCCCCTGCTGTCACTGCGGGGACCTCCAGGCTCCCCCTGGATTCTAGCCCAGGGGCTGGCAGGGAGCATCAGGCAAGGAGACAGCTGTCTACTGGCCCCAGGGAACTGCCTGCTTCTGGGGAGGGGGCAAAGTCCCCCTGCCCCACCAGCAGGGACCTCCTGGCCCTGGCTTCCCAATCAGGGGCATGCAGTTTGGAAAGAGCTGCAAGATACCCTGCCCTGATCTGCCAGTGGGGCAGGTATCTTGCTTCTAGCTGCCCCACTGGCAAACTGAGGCAGGGAGCTGGGACCTACCCCACCCTTGCAGCTCTTTCCAAACCCTGTGCCTTGATCACCTGAATCAGGCATGGGGCTGGGACCTGCCCAGAACCGGGAAAGTTCCCAACCAGCCCCAGGCTGCATAGGGATGTCTGCTTGTGCAGCCCAGGGGTGGATGGGGCTGGGCAAGGAACTGTCCCCATGCAATGAGCTCCCAGCTCCCGCTCCATGATTGGGATACCCCAGGCATGCAGGGTGGGGGCTGGAGAGCTTGTTCCCTGCTCAGATCCATGAGCGTGGAGCTGGGCAGGAAACAAGCTCCCCAGCCACCACCACCAAGGAGCTCCCAATGCCGACTCCACAACTGTGGGAGATAAGGGTCTCCCAGCCAGACCCCCCGACTGCGGAGCTTAGGCTGGGAGATAAGCATCTCCCAGCACAAGTCCTAGGGCGTCAGAGTCACTGCTAGGAGATAAGGGTCTCCCAGGCTGAGCCCCACAACCACAAAGTTTAGGCTGGGAGATAAGCATCTCCCAGGGGCCTGCTACCCAATCACAATGGTGGAGCCAGGGCTGGGAGATAAAGATCTCTCAGTTCCCGCTCCCGAACTGTGATCTCAGAGCAGGGGACTTGGAGATCCCAGTTGTCAGGGCAAGGGGACATAGTCCCCTCCTAGGCTCCTGTGGCGGAGCCTGCCCTGGCAGCAGGTAGCTCCCAGGGGCAGGGAGCAATCTGCTGCCCCATGGTGGATGGCCGACTGGAAGCAGATTTTGCTCCTGGGCAGGCATCTACGTGAGTGCTATGGCGCCATTACTAATGCCGAGTAAATTTGCTACTTGCATTTGCAGGTAGCAAATTTACTCAGTATTAGGGCAGTGTAGTGTGAAGTAAGTATGTGCACGTGTAGATGCTCATGCTTACTTAGCAGCAAACTCTGCTAAAGCAAAGTTAAGCATCTCACGTAGATACACCCAGTGTGTAAGACCATTCTAGCAACTCAAGACATAGTAAAAAGAATCATCTATGTGGAATAAAGGTTCTCCCAGGCTTTTCTCTTGACACTGTCCAATTTTATATTCTTAAACATGAATCACAGCTTGGAGTAGAACTCAGGCAGCCTGCCTTCCAGCCAAGTGTCCTGCCTGCCAGGATATTGGGTCATTTGGGTTGTGGCTTAGTTAATATGATTTGTTTTATACCAAGTGGAACAGCTCAGAGGAGTGACTGAAGAAGATCCACCCTGGAATATTTTTGTAGCCCCATACGTAGGGGCTCTCCCAGTGTGTGAAAGACTCAGATTAACTATTTCAAGGTGGAGGAGACTCCCTCAGTCTCTCCTTTTGCAGTTTCTTCATTTTGTATACAACGCTTAACTTAAATTCAGCCAGGGAAAGATGCTGAAGACTCTTGGTTAGGAAGTTCATCTAGGAAGGTTAGGTGCATCTGAACTGATTTTTTTCCCTTCAGTTTTTGGGTTGGCCACCACATAAATGCATATATTTACTACCCTAGTTAAAAGTCCTTTCCTAAGCAAGCAACACCAATGACCTAACAAAACTTTTGCAATCCACATAATTACATTTAATTCAATTTTACTATGGACTCTGCTCCTTTCATATGCATTAACACGATGATTGTTTTGACATAGCATATCCAACATATCACCTAAAAGTCCAGGTAGAAAATGGTATTTGTAAAGACGTCCTTTCTTAGAGGTAGACCTTGCTTCTACAGAAGCTTCTCTGTTTAGGCGACACAGCTTCTTGAGCCCATTTTGAGACCATGAACTAATCCTACCCACCAGGGACCAAGGACTGTCACAAACATCATTTCCTCCTCTTTTCAATACCAGAGGCATTACTTCAGTCTGCCTTCTTTAACTCAAAGCACTATGCACATTAAAAAAAACAAAACAAAATAATGAATTGCATGCACATTTTTCTCCGTTGAGAGAAGATGAGATGAGAATAAGCCACAAATATAAGATAAAGATTCTCAAAAACTTAAGTGAAGAGGTGGTTGTCCATGTTAGGCCAATGTTAAGCAGAAGGTAGGTCAGGGTGGCACCTCTGAGACTAACTCTTTCTAACAAAGTAGATTGTTGCCTACCAAAGCTCATTCTTCTGTGAACAAGTTAATCTCCAGAGTGGCACCCTGCCCTGCTTTCAGCAAAAGCTTCAGTGGTGAGGACAACAGCACAGAAAAGAGTGAAGTATGTTGGGGAGTGAGCACAAAAACAAGTGTGTGTGAGGCATGTTAGGGTATAAACTTAGAGCACATCAGCTATTACCACCTATGTGCCTGGTCTCACTTTGTCGTAAGTAATGAAAGCTATGAAAGCTACTTAATGAAAGCTACCTCCAATTCATCACAGGGTAAGACTGGGTATACAGGAAGTTACTATGGAGTAACTAACAGTGTAAAGTTCACACCTTGGTTTATTTCTTGGTAGCTTATTGGTGTAAAAATGCCCTTAGAAATATGACCAACAGGCAAGCATTTCTGGGGCTGGTGAAGATGGGCAGAGTCAAGGATCCAATGAGAAGGAAATATTCTAAGAATGATATGGTCATCTTATTTCCCTGTCCCTACACTTAAAATGAGAATTAGGCCTTGACGTTTTGGGGTTCTTCATGGGCAGGTTGGGATCTGGATCTCTGAGTTCAATTTTTCACCAGCACAAGTGGGGTAGGTTTGCATTTGGGCATTAAGGATGAGCCCATTTTGGTTTGAACGCTTTTAGGTTTCAATGGATGTTTCTACACATTCATTAAGTCCCCATAATAATGGTGCATTAAGTTTAGTACCTGTAATAACAGGTGCTAACTTAATGCTCCGCAATCGGCGTTACTGTGCATTAGCTCAGATGGATGTTTTTTGTGTGACTCATACTGCAAATTGGACTAATCCTACCACACATTAGCATGGTTTTTGTCATCTGTGCTAATGTGCAGTAGAATTAGTCCAATGGGCATTAAGCATCTTGTGTGGACACGTCCAGACAGAGTCCAAAAACTTGAATTTTGTTATGTACATGTTGGGTCTATTTGAACCCCAAATTCAAAGCCTAATGGTTTTAACTTTCTGCATGGACTATTTTAACTTCTTGGCAGCCTTCAAGTTTTATCTACAAAGCTCAGACATGTGTGTCTTTCCAGAGCAATTGTGCAGTGTTTCTTGGCATTCCTTGAGACTAAATATTATTAAAAAGTCAAAGTTATCAGATGCAACAAGCCAGCCTGGTCTGATTTTTGGCAAGTTGTTTTTTCATATGGTACAAATAATCATAAAATCAAATGGCATCTACTTATAATTTTATAGTAATTGCTTCTATAGCACTTGCCAGTTTTTTCCATAATAACTTCATGTATAATTAGTATGTAATCTTCAGGCATAAATAACACTCTAATTAGTCTGTAATCTGTAATTATAATGTACTTACAGACCAGTTATTTGCTTATTTAGACTGTAAAATAAATACCTTTCTAATAAAAATGGAAAGAGAATTATGTAGATATTTTGTGTGGAATTCATTCTTGGAACTGGAAGGACAAAGGAAACAGGGCATTATGCAGTCAATAAAATTAAAAAGTGTTCATTATTTATACAGTTTGATAAACCATGATTGATAAAAGCAGCAGAAACAAAATAGAGTGAAAGATTAAGTGAAATTGTATTTAAAAAGTGCATTACAATTTCTGCTGAATCTGGGTAATAAAGAGCTATCAGGGAAAGATCATACATATCACTGCTGGGCGGGATGGTTTTGTTTGTTTGGGAGAATGGGGTGTTTTTTTAAGCAAAGGCAAAGACTTACTGAAAGTTTAATGACTGAGACAAAAGGAATGATGATACTTGATAGTCAATCAGAAAACACCCTGCTGTTAAGAAATACAGAAGCAATGGGGTCTAAGAAGATGAAGGTTCTGGATGAAAAGATTTAGTCAAGAATTACATACATCAGAGAACAGCAGACCTTGGGTAAAAGGGCTGATAAATGACATTCAAGGAGACAATATTACCATGTTACAGCTGTCAAACTGTGACAATATTATGTTAATTCCATAGTATTTTCAGAACTGTGGATGCACCTTTGCATTGCACCTTTGCATTGCAATAGCTTGCTAAAATCAGCATTCTTTGGAATGCTTTATATCACACTTTTGTATTCATTTTCATGTTGCAATCATATTGAGTGAAGATTAGTGGAAAGTGCTCCTCCTTACAACTTGTATTGGTATGGTATGCACCATAGTAACACCAAGGACTTCTACCTGAGATCAGAGCACTGTTGGGATAGCTACTGTTCAAACACATGATAAAAGATAGTTTCCAGTCTGAAGAGTAGTTATACTAAATTAGAGCTGACTGAGAAATGGAAAATCCATTTTCTGATACATTTTTTTTTTAATTCAGTTTCTCCCCCTAGAAAAAAAACAAACCAAAAAACCCTGCTCTATTGGAATATTGTTATCAGCTCTACTCAACAGAGACGATGCAGACAGAGAATGGAAGGTGAAGAGCAACACCAAGACAGAAAACAACGTCTTCCCCAAGATCACAGAACAGGTAAGAGGTTCAAACCCGTGATTCCTGAACTATCATCTAGAGCATTTGCTACATGCTCCACCTCAGAAATTTGAGGCAGGTATGCATGTGCATAATCTTCTGGAGCTATCTATCCTTTATTTGCTTTCCTTTTACTAAATATTGATTGTAACATAATGGACACTAAACTTTCCTATTGATCGTAGGATACTAAAATGTAACATTTGATAACTTATAGCTTCTGTTGTATTCTAGTTTTAATGATTACAGCTGCTGAAGAAAAGAAAGAATATCCATCCTGTAGTATGTGTGAGGGTTCAGTCGGGATGTAGGCAGGCCCCGAGGAGCAACTAGTTGGGTCAGCAATGTGGAAGCACAGATAGCCAGAGCACCGAGGCCAAAGGGACCAAATTCCAGGAGAACTGAGGGAAATCGAACAGCTGTAATCCGGAAGTGGGCCGAGGTCAAAGAGCCAGTGCCTAGCTCCAGGGAATATCTGAGGTCAGGGTCAGGAAAAGCCAAAGCCTAGCCAGGAGCCAGGAGAATCAGAAGGAGCAGTGGATGTTAACCTTGCCAGAACAGACTAAGGCCGTGTCAAGGCATGCCTTGACACTGGAGGCTGCAGGTATGCTTCGAGGGGCAAGCATCCCTTGCAGCAGCCAAAGCCATCCCTGGGGGTTGCAAATCAGGGTGACTGCCCTGGGCCCCGCGCCTTGGGGGGCCCCGTGGAGCCAGGCCATCTTTGCATGTGGCCACTCGCCAACCCCGCCCCCCGCCGCTGCGCACAGGCCCTGCACAGGCTGATTTGCCCTGGGTCCCATACCTTGCTATGGTAGTCTCTAGCAGCTGCCAATCTGGCTGCTCACCTCCTCTGAAAACCAGGGCACTCTTATTAGCCAGGATCAGGTGTGACAGCTCAAGAGCCTGGTCCAGCTGGGCCTAATGGATCAGAGGCCCTGGTAGGACGGAAATTCCAAGATTTGTCCTCAATCTCAGGGCGTAAAGTCAGATTTCCAAACCTTTTTTTTTTGCGGGGGGTGAAATTAAATATTTTTTTTTATCCACTCTGCACATGGATGAATATGCAGGAGTTGTCCAGAAAATGCAGGATTGTAACAGAATTTGTGAAGATGCAAGGCTGATTTTGATGATTGCCACCTGATCCAAAGGCCTTGAATTAAGACAGTTACGTTGCCATAAAAGAGTTTTTCCCCTTCTTTCTTTGATTTCACAGATAAATGTACATTTCTGCTCTCATAACTGTCCAAAAATTAACGCACATGGGTGTGGTCAAACCTATATAAATGATTCCAAAAGGCTAATACCCTTTACTGTTCTGAATGATACTTTCAGTGGGCTCCTTGGGAAATAAGGGCCATTCAGTTGCAGTAAGTATGGCAAGTTCTTATCATCCATGGATTTGTGATGCCCTTTGACTTTCTAATCAATAAAATTTTGGCTTTCCATAAAATCAAAAATATCAATGAGAACCTGTTGCAAAATATCTTTGTCATGGGATACTAGTACTTTCAAAAAAGCAGGAATATTTTTCTAGTTGTCTGAAACAAGGGTGGGCAGCCTGTGGCATGCATGAAATCAGGGAGGGGTAGAATAGGGGATAGGGAAGAGAGCAGAAAGCAGAGCAGGAGATCTAACTTGTGGCATGCCTGCCAAAAAGTTCCCCCCCCGCCCCCCAACTGGTCTAAGATCTGACCACCATTAAAATCAAATCTGAACAAGGCATTTAAAAAAATGATGGATTCCTATACTTTTCTTATTTTGGGTGCTTCATGGAATTGTATTCTTTGGTTTATAATTTCGCTAAAGTTGTGTTAGCACAAAATATCATCAGCACCAACCAGCGTAAGAAAAAATAATAATAAACTGCCAGCTTCTTTACACTTTGGTTCTTCATCTTCCGTGAAAAAAAAAATCTGCTTGTAAAAGCAAAAGCAAAACACCTCTTCCCTTCAAAATCACTGTATCTCTGTGTACTAGATGCAAGTAATTAGGTAAGTAATTAATCCAAGGCAGACTGGGGAACTAAACAGACAAAATAAAAACTGCTCCTGGCTGAAATGAAGAAACGATGGGTTGCCTGAGAAATTTTCTTCAGAACTTTATTACCGAGAGAGATTATGGGAGGTTGTAAATCTAAATGTAGCAGCAATGTAAATAAGTAGACACAAGGGGCGCATCCCCACAAGCAGGAATGTGTGCTCCATGAGGAAAACTAGTAGCGGCACATATTTGTGCCACTGCTAGTTGTCCCAGGGGAAGGCCCCTGCATGTGTGCTCTGGCACACGGCAAGTTGCCCTGGGTGGGATAGGGGAGGCTGGAGCCAGCACCTGGCCTGGCCCCAGCAGCCTTACCTGAGGTCCTGGGGGCCTCCTGGGGCTCCAGCCCAGGCCTAGGTTTCAGGCAGTGCACGTTGCCACTACATGCACCACCCCTTTTCTCCGGTCCAGGTTTTTTTGACACCAGCATCTTCCAATGTCAGAAAAACTCACCATGCTGCAACTTAGCAGCACGGTGAACACCTGTATGTGTGGCACATGTGGTTTGCGGTGGGCCTACAGTGCCGCAAACTGCATTTGCACACTTGTGGGGATGCACCCAAGGGGCACAGTTCTGCTTCCTTTTATGCATCCCTTTGGCACTTTTCTAGCCATGTAAGTGGCCTTTTTGGTACATGCACATAGGTAGTGATTCAGGCTCTGCTTTAGATGGGCAGCCATGTGGTTACAAGGTACACGCGTTCTGGATGTGTACCCACATCTACATTGGTCCAGAACGTAGCCATCCAGAAACCCGTAACTGAGGGTGTTCACTTCTGAAGAAGGACAGCCCTGCTCTATTTTAGCCCCATAAGGTTCCTAGGACACTTACCCAGGAAGCCACAGATCCTGACTCTAGAGACCTTTGACACAGAGGCAATGTGACCTGTATTTCTCTGACTTGTTAGCACAGCGCTCAGTCATGATGCCATGCCACACCTGGGTGCTTACTCTTATATAAAGCCTGTATCACCACACCTTCGCTGTTATTACCTGAGCTCTCTAGGTTAAACTATCATGTGCTACAATCACACCTTCAGTTTATAAATGCACTTTTACTTCCTTTCTTTTGGAAGACAGGTGGTTGGTTTTTTTTTTTTTCTTTCAGGGGAATCTATCTAGGAGTTAAAATTAGCTACAAACCTAGGATCAACAGTCTGTTAGCTGCATGGGACCAGTTTTCTGGAGGTCTCTGTAAACTTAATGGTATATTCAACTGTAGCACCATCATCCAATTCCCCACCTATAGGAGATCTGTGTTCCTTACATACCTTTTATCACCACCCTTCCACCCCAGTGGCAACATGTAGGGGATACACGGGTGTGCACACGCACCCCCTGAGAGTGCTGCTGCACCCCCTGACCATCTGCACTCTCTGCTTAGGCAACAGGCGGGGGGGCAGGCGGGAGTGCTAGTGCCCGCCCTGTGAGCGCTGGCTGGGGAGTGGGAGCACCGCGGCCATTTCGTGATCAGCCGTGGGTCCTCCCACCCCTGGTCAGCAAGATTAGCCACAGGGAGAACCAGTCACTGACTGGTCACTGGGTGGGGGGGGGGGGGGCGCCTGGCCCCCCCCCCCCCCCGACTGAAGTGGCACCAGTTTCCCATGCTCCCTCCCCACACCTCTTTTACATTCCGTGTCTTTACATTCTGCATGCTTGCATCTTGGTCCCAAAATCTGTTATTTCCCCCCACTAGCAAACTTTAGGGCTTCAGTGAAACCTTAAGTAGAAAAGAGGGGAGAGATTTCCAGCTGCATCTTAATGGAAAAATCAGAAACTTGTACAACTGAGCTCCAATCCTGCTAGATCGCTTTAAACCCTTAATGCCTTAAATCAGCTCTGCATGTGAATCACAGTAGACTAGGAAGCTGCTTTTTGCTCTGTCCCTAAGATGTTATTTAAAGCTGTCTGCAACTGGAGGTCCAGCACTTAGAGATTTGAAAGAAGGAACATAAAACAGCTGTTCATCCTGCCATTGCCAAGAAACACATTTCAAATGATCCAGGCTTTCATTTAACGTTGAAAGCCTAAGAATAAATATGCCTTGTAGGATAACCAAAAGTTAATTTGCTATCAGTTGCCAAGGCAGCCACTTGCCAACTTTCTCAGTTTTAGCAAAATGTTGGGCAGAGCCAGTAGCAAAAATAAAGGAGAAGATGAAGAAAAGGGAATGGTGAATAATACTCTGGAAGGGAAAAGGACCACGCATGAGCAGACTATGGTACTAATCCATCAATAAAAGATGTAGGAGTTCTTAAAACACCTTGAAATAACATCTATATACAGTTGTGTGGAACATATCTAATTATATTCACAATTATAACACCTATTTTTTGCAGAGGCAAATTGTTAAAATGTGTGATGTGAGCCACAGAACCAGGAGTGAGCAGTACATCTACAAACTGCAGGAGGAAAAATCTTTATCTGAAATTAAAGAAGATGAGAGAGGAAGGATGATGTATGTAATAATGCTGGGTTTTTGGGTTTCTTTTTAAATCAGGCTCATCAGACATTTTACACAAGAGGGACCAATTTTCACTCTAAATTGTGCCAAAGGAAGAGGCATTATAAGTGCTGTGCCACTCAGCTGTGAAAAACAGGATGAGATCATAGGATCCAGGAGCAGAATGGTCTTACCGTGTGTGAGCAAGAGGAGGTTCCCAAGACAGATCACAAGAGGGAATCAGCATACCGCTCATCTTAGTGATCTTTGATTTGCTGCGCAGTGCTTGGTCACTTTATTTGCACTAGAAAACTAAGCACTGAGAATTGAATGAATGGGATAGCACCCGTCTAAATATCCCTGGCCATGCTGTTTGAAGGGTGCAGGTTTGTGGTTTCCCCCCCTCCTCCCAAATGTCCTGTACAGTTGCAGCCTCAGTGCTCTCTTGGTATTTCCTTCTCAACTCCTGGTACAGCTCCCTGAAACGGCAGTTTTGAAAGGTTTTCATGAAGCCTGGAAGCTTTGAAGGAAATGCTTTTAAACTCTCCTAATCCCTCCCAAGGGGAAGCCCATAATGTGGAGAATCCTTTGGCTTTGATACTACAATTCCTTTCTGTATGTTAGTCCAGTGATGGAGAGATGTGCGTCCTGACTGCCATAATAAATTCGGCATGCCACATGAAATCACAGTCAGCGAGTGAATAGATGCCACAGTGCAAACAAAGAAAACCTGCCTGTGTGGATGCATGCAAAAACTTGCGCGTGAATGTTTCTTATGTCCGACTGCAGGGTGCAATTCACCTCTTCTGCACCTGAATATAGCAGGGTGCTAATAGGAAACCAGCAGATTAGTGTCATCAGACAGCTGGCATTTGCAAATCCTCATGGATTGCCTTGGGTGTGATAGTTTGGTGACATGTAGCCAACAGCCTGTAAGGAAGTACAGCCTTCTGGGGCTGGAGTGCCAGCTGTGGGTAGGCAGCAGCTGGTAGGCTGCCTGGCTAGAGAGCTGGAAGGCCAGCTGTTACTGGTGAATAGCAAATGATGGGGGAGCCAAAAAAGGGGGTTAAAAGCTCTGAAAGCAGAATGAACGGGGCGGGGGTATTGATGGTTGGTGAGAAGCAAAAAGCCTGTTTTCCTCCTCCCAAAGATCTGAGGAAAGACTGCAAGTTTGGGTTGGTTTGCTTGTTTTTTTGCTTGCTGTTGGCACAGTGGCTTGATTGGTTGCTCTCCTTTTACTGTGGGGACAAGGCTGCTTCCTGTAAAATAAACTGGCTGATACTCCTGGATGCGGTGCTGACTGTCCTCAGTAAGGAAGCTGGTTCAGTGACCCGCTTTGTGGCAGCCTGGTGGTGTGATAACTGCATAACAAATGCAACAGAAGAATTCCTTGTGCTACACACACATCAGGCATAAAAACGACCCGTGAAACTGTTGTCATGTCTGACGGCCAAGAGGCAATCAGTGTGTGTTCATATCTGGATCATCTTCCAAAGTACAACTCAGAAACAGCTGTTGTAGCTGGCAAGCATTATGAAGTCCTTGATAGCCAAGCCACAACGAGTCCCTTGCCTGAAATCCTTGACATAAACCCACACTGAAATAGTGAAGTCTCCTACCACAATTACTGAATAATGCCAAATCCCTTGTACTTGTGGTGTCACCAATTTAAGCTTCGTTAATCCTAAAACAATGACCAGAATTGGAGCAGTAGCTTAACAAGTCAAAATATCTCAATGAACTAGCATTTCAACTCTGAACTACCTTAGTTATTCAAGCCTTAAAGAGCTTCCCCACCTTCCATCACCAGTCTTTGGTCCTGCTAGGCAATATCATTTCTTGAGTGCAGACCCTCAGGCAGGGATTCCCGTGCTGGTATCTTCCTACTGTGGGCTACAATATTTGTTTCTCATGGTACCCATCTGGTTTGTGATGATAATGAGAGACGACCCTACTGGAAAATGTCATCAGGAGTCCCACCAACAGATGACACGGGGACTACCGAGTCTGCACTGAGCAATGTTCCAGGGAAAGATGGCATCGTAACGCCTGAGCCAGGCGCTCAAGACAGTCTGATTTCATAAAGTGAAGCAGCTAGTCAAATTATGAAGTTAAAAATGAATATAAAGCACCAAAATAGTAATTAAAATTGGAAGGTAAAAAGGAGGTGTTATGGAGCATATTTTATACAGATTTCACTTCGTTGCAAATGGTTGAAGTTTCTAAAGATATATAATTGGGCAATTATGAGACACAGAAAGGAATGATCATTTTTTTGTGCAAGTGTTATAGAACAATGATAGGCCATTAATTGAAACACTAATTAACTTTCATAAGTGTTTTACGAGGGAGACATTTTCTAGCACAGCGCTAGAAGCAACATTCAGGGCATTCTTTTCATCAAAGCTTTTGGATTAAATTGCCCTATTGTTTAGCACTACTTGATTCACCTTTGAATAGCGTGCAATTCTGAATGCCATATTTTATGGAGCGTTCTCCCTTTCTTAATGTGTCTTTGATACTATATAATGTAGAAACTAGAACCTGGCCCTAGTACTCACATTGATTAATTGTTTATTCTGCTGGTAGTCCCATCTGGTTTGATATGGAAACCTTAGTTGCATTTGATGAGCACTTATAGGAATAGTCCCATTGAAGGTAATGAGACTGCTCTAATGAGTAAATGCTTTGCAGTAATATCTATCAGGGTTCAAAGGTTTGATCCTTTGAGAATAACTCAATTTCCCACATCTTTTCTACAAGAAAAGGAAAATAAATTCTTACCCTAAATTTCTCTCTCATACAAATAAAAACTCCAGTTTTGATTGTTCCCTGAAATAACACTAATGTAATTATAACATTATCAAATTATGTAGATTTGTGAATTCAAATATTTGTAATACAGGAATATTTCTTATTGAAATGTTTCTTGTAGAACTCTTATTTAATTTACAAGAAAAACTACAATTGATTCTGGGCAGCAATTGAGTTTGACCTCTTCTACCCACAATTCCCTTGGCAGCTTTTTTTCCCTACCCTAAAAATCCAGAATTTTCAGGTTTAGTTTAAAAGTCTCCATGTATCTTCCCACTTCAGCCCTATCTTTTAAATTTCTCATATTGGGGATAACCTTGTCAACACTTTCTTCTGATTTCCAGGCCAAATTTATTATTGGATAGTACACCCATTTGTTCTGATACTAGTGTTTTCCTTAAAAAGAAATAAAAAATAAAAATCACTGTCTTGGACACTGACAGCTCTGATACAGCTATTGAGAGCTATCATATCCTTTCTCAGCTAGACTGTCTTATTTTCTTCTCATATGATAGGCTTTCCATCCCCCTGTTCATCCTAATAGCCCTTCTCTGTATCCATTCCAGTTTGAATTCATCACATCTAATTATCACAGTGTCCTGAGTGCTGCTTTTCTATCATCACTTGAGTGTCCACTCTGGATCGTACTGAATGAGCTTCCAGCAGAGCCAAAAGACAGTGAAAACATCATGCAGGACATCACCTGGTGGGGCTGGATGGAGGAGAAGCACCACAAAGCGCTGAAGAGCGGGGAGCACCAGGATGCAACTTTCCAACATCCCTCTGCTGAGTCTGGCAGTCAAAATTGTGTCCTTTGTGATTTCCCCATCACACTTCCTTCTCTCACAGTCTCTCTGCATTTATTTTGCACTCTGTTTCTTTCTACTCTATTCCCCTACTTTTCCTTAATGCATTATTTTTAATATCTCTTTCCCTCTCTGAAGAATTAAAACAACCCAAATAGATAATCTAGAGTGTTGGCTTAGATTTAAGCAGAGTGCATTTTTTTAAACAATAAGATGTTGTTTTCCATCTTTGTACTGTGCATAGCTGAAAACTGACAGCTATGGAGTTGATCACTGGCAGAGGCCTAAGGAGAACATCTCTTAGCCAAAGGAGATGATTTAGCTCCTGGCTCTTTAAATGGCACAGACCAGGCAGGCTTTGCTTGAGCACATAAGGCTTTGCAGGAATGAATTATGGGGAACTTGCTGGCTTCAAAGTTCAGCCTGGTTCAGCTCTTGGCTCGTGTGTTGTCAGTTGTTTGACTGGACCATTGGTGGTTTGGAAACACGTAGAACTAGAAGTGTGACTGCCAGAAGATCCATGCAGAATCTATTGGCCAGAGGCTTTTCAAAAGAGCTCCAAGATTTTTTAGGGGAATCTCTCCGAGGAGAACTCAAGACACTGAGGTTCTAGCTGCCAGGGACGGTTGGGCAGCGTTGTCTAGTGGCTGGGCAGCTAAAGTAAGGGTGCAGCCCAGGATAGCTTCCAAGAAGTTGCAGAGACAGAGGGGTCTCATGCCAGAACTGGAACCAGGAGTCATAGCTGAAGTCCAGAAAAAACAGACATGGAGAATGGGTAAGCCAAGGGTTACTCAGGATCAAAAGCCAGGCCAAGAGATCATACAAGAATCAAGAGCAGAAAACTGGAATCAGGGGAAGTCAAGGATCTCAGCAGAATTGGAGGTCAGAATCAGAGCCAAAACTAGAGTCAGCAAAGAAGCACAGAGAGGGCCAGGAACAGAAATGTTCACCTTGGCCCAGACAAGGAGACCGCAGGCTGGTCCTGGCTTTTAAGGGCTTGCTGCAGGTGGTGCCTGTTCGGGGGATGAAGTCCCCTGATCTGCTGATTGGGACCAGCTGGATCCAGGATTCTGGTCTGGCCTCATTAAACTAGCTGCACTCCAGGATTTGGCCCTGACGTTGTTTAACATCATGGGAAACATCAGACCCAAAGTGCTGAGGTGTCAGCCTCTAAAAACATTTATAATGCAAGAACTGGGTACTGCGAACTTCCTTCTCTGGCTCGACCCAGAGCTCCAACGAGGAGTTAACACAGCACAGGCACCGGGACATGTCCACCGAGAATGTCACAGCATTGGGGTCTAACATTCGGTCCTATACATTAGACTGATGCAGAAAGTGTCAGCATACAAATACTCCAACAAAGAAAGGGGGTGCACTGAGTACAAAGGAAAGGGCTCTTCACCATGTCACCCTATTCACTCAGAAAGAATGACCTGCCCTACGCCCCCAACCAAGCCCTGCAAACTGGCTGCTCTTGGAGCAGACACCCATGAGGCATTAAACAAGCGCCCACTGTTAGCCAGGTGGAGAGTCTGCTTCTGAATGGGCTAATGTGTACACAAAACCCTATACGGGGGCTGCATCTCATTAGCTGAATTCCTGATGTCAGCGTCTGAGCTCTGCTCTTGCCAAGAAAACATCTTAATATCCAATGGCTCTGATGAGCTGGAGTTCACACAACAGGAGGTGTGAGAGAGAGAAAGAAACGGCACAATGAATCAACAGCCTCATCAGTAACAGGAGGAAGAAGGAGCCGTTGTGTTACATGTATCGCTCAGTTCTGCTTTTTCAAATTGCTTTGCTAATTAGTTGTATACATCCTATGATTTTTGTCATGTTCCTCCATTTTCTCCATTTATTCCTTATACAGTACAGCTGTGTAGACCCACCCTTACCTGCTACCCATGGAGATGAATGGGGAAAGCTGCCCCCCACCACAGTAATTCAGCTAAAGGGAGAGGATCAGGACAAGGATAACAGCCGAATAAATCTGTGGCATGTCAGGGTCAATAGGAGAGGGAGGCACGGAAGGAGAAAAAAGAGAGAGGCATAGGGAAA
>NW_005841857.1:5308752-5310961 GCF_000455745.1 Alligator sinensis
AGAAAGATTCATAGATTCAAAGGCTAAAAGGGACCATTATGGTCATGTAGCTTGACCTCCCGCATAACACAAGCCATAAAATTTCACCTGAATCAAGCCCAATAACTTGCAGTTGAACTACAGCAAGTCCTGTAGAAAGGCAATCAGTCTTTAAGGAATTGGAGTGAGGGAGAATTTACTACACTTCTTGATTAAAGAAAGGGAAGGCAAAAAAACAGAATATGAAGGGAAATAGTTCTGTTATATAAGGGCTGGAGAAGATTTTCTTTAGGGTAGGCCACTGAACAAAGTGGCCATGAGGAGCTTTGTTGCTGATACATGTAGCAGAAGAATTGACACTCATGACAGGCCATATTTCAGGAAGTCTATACTTCCATTCGGCCCCAAAATAATGGTTGTGTAGGCACCGCTAGGCATTCGTGTTACAACCATTGAGCATGTTTGCACACATAATGAGGAAGGAAACAGACCTCCATAATCACACGAGGATTTATGTCTATATGGTCCTCTGTATGTATTTTATCTGTAACAAGTAGAATTTCCTCTAGTGTTAGGACATGAGGCACATACATATGTATTGTACCTGCAGAAAGTTGGTGTTTAGTGACCATAGCCAGGAAGATGAAATAAATGGTGCAAAGGCTTTCCCTGGAGCTCTTCAAAATATTCAGAAGAATAACCAACAGTACAATAAACTAGTTGCGGCTTGGTGTTTAATTGGAAGAGTGGAAAATGAATCTGTAACTGTGATATGAATACTTCTCCCTCATACAGTATAACTGCCATTGATTTCAATGAGGTACCCACGGGTCAGACACTCATAATGCAGACCAGCACCATCAAAATTGTTTATCAAACCCAAGAAGTTATGGTTTTAGTGTCAGAAGCAGGCAAATTAAATGGGCTATCAGCTCTAATATGAAATCCTCAAGCTCTAGCAAAACTGCTTGGATTTTTCTGATCCACTTTAACCTAGAAACATAAAATTCATTAAGCACAAACTCATGTGAATGAAAAATGCATGGAAAATTTGCCTGGAACACCATGAAGCCAAACTTCCAACTTTTACACATCTGTTCTAACGCAACACAAATTCTACAATACGAATGGATCACTGATACAAATGGATAGACTATGAAGTCCATTCAATATATGCCCAGAATATTTGTATTTAAAAAAAACAAACCTAAGAAACAGAACTTACGTTACAGAAAAATTCAAGTCCGATTATTTATTTTGTCTAGTATTAGAAAATGGCCAGGCATTATCTCTGAAGCACTCACAGAGGAAGAACAATTATATTTTTAAGCCACTCACGCAACGTTTGAGACAGAGAAATTGTTGACCAGTGCCTGTTTTCCCAGACAAGGAAGGACTTGCTGCAACATCCAAGTTGCTCCACTTGTTGCTTACTCTGTCAGGACACAGTTTATTCCTTAATTAAGCACATCATCATCCTTAGTTAGTTTCTTTGGCCATCAGGTTTCCACTACCATAGGCTACTTTCCTCCAGCCTCTTTTCAGGGTCTGTTGCCATGATTCTCAAATGGGGCTCCACAGGATCCTGTGAAGGGTGCTGTGCCTGTGGTCCCTATGAAAGGAGGCAAGTGTAGGCTTCTCCATAGGTTGGGCATGTGCCTGCCCCAGCATCCCAGCAGCACTCCCTGTGGCTCCTCCCACAAGTGCCAGGAGCATGGGAGAAGTAGGGGAATGAACTGTGCTGAAAAGTACAGGCCCTGCCCCAACAGCCCCCATGCTTTTAGCAGTGTGGGACTGCACTTTTTTAGCTAGGTTCTTTTCCCTGATCCTCCCATGCTCCCGGAGTTGGTGGCAGGGGCTGCGAGGAATGGTTTGGCATTCAAGTCCCTTGAAGTGAAGCTGCAGCAGCAGTGGCTGAGCTCACCCCTAAGCAGTGATGATGTATAGGAAGTGCATGGGGGTGCACATGCACCCCCTGAGAGCACTAGTGCACCCTCTAACAGGCTGTGCTCCCTGCTTAGGTGACAGGCAGGGGGGGCAGTCAGGATTGCCAGTGGCCCCCCTGTGAGTGCCGGATGAAGCGCCGCAGTCACTTCCAGAAGTGCTGCAGCCACTTCTGGGAGTGCTGTGGCCGCTTCCCACTTGGCGTGATCGGCCGCAAGGGACTTCCCCTGGTCAGTGACTGGTCACTGGGAGGGGGAGGGGGACATGTCCCCCCCCCCCCCCCAAC
>NW_005841857.1:5311023-5312235 GCF_000455745.1 Alligator sinensis
GGAAGGGTCCTCCCCCTGATATCCTCACATGGCATCAGCCCCTGCAGCAGAGGCCATTGTCACCCCCTTCCACCTGCTGCAGGGACAGCTGCCTCCTTTAGGAGCATAATGACCCACTCCTTCAAGCTCCCCAGTCTGCCCCACCAAGCACCCCTGCTACTCTGAGCACTGTGCACCACCTCTTGCCATGCTCTCAGGGCTGCTCACCCTATTACCTCATTGAGATCCTTTTATAGGATCTCAGCAAGGGCATTCAGCAATGCCTGCGGACTAAAAGGGAGGTGTACAACCAGTGGAAGGGATGAACTATCACCAAGGAGGAGTACTCCTCCTCGGCCCGGGAGTGTAGGAGGGCTATTAGGAAGGCCAAGTCAGAGATGGAGCTCAGGCTAGCGTCCAGGATCAAGGACAACAAAAAGTCCTTTTTCAAGTCCATTGAAGGGGGCACCGGGCAATGTAGGGCCCCTGCAAGACACAAACGGTAATCTGGTGGCCACGCCAGACAAGAAAGCTGATATTTTTAACAGTTTCTTTGCCTCTGTTTTCCTGAACGGGGCCAGGGATATCCTACCTACCAGAATTAGGGACAATCTTGGGGATAGCTCTATCAAGCCTTTAGTCAGTGCAGATGTAATTAGGGATCCTCTGGAAGGGCTAGACACTTTTAAATCTGCAGGTTCAGATGCCCTCCACCCAAGGGTGTTGAGGGAGCTGGCAGAGGTCATCGGGGAGCCCTTGGCCCAGCTGTATGAGCATTTGTGGTCATCTGGCCAGGTGTCAGGGGATTGGAAACTGGCTAATGTGGTCCCTATTTTTAAGAAGGGAAGGAAGGAGGACCCAAGTAACTATAGGCCTATAAGCCTCACCTCGGTTCTCCGGTAGCTCTTGGAGAGGATCATCAAGGAGCATATCTCTGGAGGGCCTTCAGGGGAGATCATGCTCAGGGGCAATCAGCATGGGTTCACCAAAGGCAGGTCCTGCCAGACCAACCTGATTGCCTTTTACAACCAAGTAACTAAATCTTTGGATGATGGTGTCACTGTGGACATAGTCTTTCTAGACTTTATGAAGGCCTTTGACACTGTCTCTCACCCCATCCTCATCAATAAATAAGTGACTGCGGCATTGATGCCTGCACAGTTGGATGGGTAAAAAATTGGCTGATGGGGCGCACCCAGAGAGTAGTGGTGGATGGGTTGTACTCAACCTGGC
>NW_005841857.1:5313018-5314971 GCF_000455745.1 Alligator sinensis
ACTCATCCCTGCCTGTGGCAGGGGGTCAGGCTAGATGATTTATTCAGGTCCCTCCTGACCCTAGCTACTATGAAACTATTAAACTATAAAGGAAGTAATAAAATAAATAATCTCCAAGTGGGGTGTCACTAAATTCTGAACAGTTATCAAGGGGTGCTGTGAACCTTAAAAGGTTGAGAACCACTGGTTTATTGCCTCAGGGTCTTTCTCCCTCAAAACAATCATTTTCTATCTTGTATAATATTCCTTTTCTCCTTTCCCTGATAACTGAACAGAGCTGGCTGTCCCTGGGCACCATGATGGTTACAGGGAACGGCCACCTGGGTATACTCTTCTCCCTGTCAAACTGTTCCTGGACTCAGAGCACATTCTACAGTTGACCCCTTGACTAGGGCACAGACAATAAAGTTTTACCTTTTCTCTCACCCTTATCAGTCTGCAGTTACTCCAGCTGTCTTGTCACCTGCTGTTGTCCAAGTGGAACTAGACTATCCCTGGAAGTACTCTAAACACCTGGAAAAGAAGCTCATTTCTTTTATCTTCTACTATGTGCATTTCAAACTTGAAGTTTTACTTGTCTGATGTGAGCTCATCATTTTCTTTCAGGGTCCACTGCTTGGCTTCTTCCAAAACAGCTTAAGAGAGCCTGCAGTACCCTATCAGCATACTGGGATAGCTTGGCAGCATAGAAGATCCTGCTATATGTCCAGGGGGTATTTAATTGCCTGCAACCTACAATACAATTATTCGCCCTTTCAGACAGTCTCCCCCCTCTGCCACCCAGCACAACTGCTCTGCTTCTTTAATGAGCCTTCTCTCAGCTTGTTCACTTCCTCCAAAGTGATATGCTTCATTTTTTTGTGTGGGATCTGAACCTATCCAGCTCACCCTTTGAATTCAGTTCCCTCTCCTGATTTTTGCTGGAGGAGGGATCCTTTCCTCCCGCTTCAATGCTGAGGCCACTTCCCTAACATGTGGGATTCTGATGCCATGAACTGCTTCTTGGTCTTTGCCTTTTGTTTTTCTGTCAATAGGGATGCCCTGAGATCCTTTCAAGGGTGCCATAGGGAGCCATGCAGTGTTACCCTTGTTAGGTGTGCAAACATAATTCACAAGATAAACCCAAAGGTTTCAAATAGGAATCCATAATGTAAAAAAAAAACCCTTCTGACTTATTATCTTTCTGTGTTCTTCACAGCAGAAGAATTGTTTAACTATTATTCTGCAGTCAAAAAATAAGTGAAAATTAAGAGCTGACATTTTCTGACCTGTGCCTCGAGTCTATCCCATGGTGCTTTGAATCTGTTGACAAGTGCCTCGAGTCTAAAAAGGTTGAGAATTACTGCTATATGGCAGTGATACCCAAGCTACCTCTGAACATGCAAGGTCAGATGCCTAACACGATAGTCACATTCTCTTTGAGAAGATCATCAAGGAGCCCATCTGTGATGGGCCGGCATCGGGGATGGTGCTCAAGGGCAACCAGCACGGTTTCATTAGGGACAGGCCATGTCAGACCAACCTGATTGCCTTTTACGATCAGGTCACAAAAGCATTCGATGCAGGTGTCGCCGTGGATGTAGTCTTTCTGGACTTCAGCAAGGCCTTTGACACTGTCGACCACCCCGTCCTCATTAAAAAACTAGGTGACTGTGGCATTGTTGCCTCCATGGTCAGATGGATTGAAAATTGGCTGAAGGGTTGTACTCAGAGGGTGGTGGTGGACGGGTCATATTCGATCTGGGGGGAAGTGGGCAGTGGAGTCCCCCAGGGCTCGGTCCTTGGACCCGCACTGTTCAATTTCTTTATCAGCGATTTGGACAATGGGGTGAAAAGCAACCTGTTTAAATTTGCTGATGATACCAAAATTTGGGGTGAGGTGGGCATGCTAGTAGGGAGAGAAAGACTGCACCAAGACATGGATAGGTTGCAGGGGTGGGCTAACAAAAACAG
>NW_005841857.1:5315046-5333852 GCF_000455745.1 Alligator sinensis
GGCCAAGGAGGTGATCCTCCCCCTCTACGCGACACTGGTCAGGCCACAGCTGGAATACTGTGTCCAGTTCTGGGCACCCCACTTCAAGAGGGATGTGGACAACATTGAGAGGGTCCAGAGGAGGGCCACCCGCATGATCCAGGGACAGCAGGGAAGACCCTACAATGAGAGGCTACGGGACCTGAACCTGTTCAGCCTTCACAAGAGAAGGCTGAGGGGGGACCTGGTGACCATCTATAAACTCACTAGGGGGGACCAGAAGGATTTGGGGGAGACCTTGTTTCCCCTAGCGCCCCCCGGGATAACAAGAAATAATGGCCACAAGTTGTTGGAGAGTAGTTTTAGATTAGACATCCGTAGGAACTACTTCACTGTCAGGGCGGCTAGGATCTGGAACCAACTTCCAAGGGAAGTGGTGCTGGCTCCTACCCTGGGGGTCTTTAAGAAGAGTCTTGATGCCTACCTGGCTGTGGTCATTTGATCCCAGTTTTCCTCCTGCCCAGGCAGGGGGTCGGACTTGAAAATCTGCAAGGTCCCTTCCGACCCTACTTCTATGATTCTATGATTCTATGATTAGTGCCTGCGCTAAACTAGCTTTACTGAGAAAGGAAATTTCTCCTGCTCAGTTGTTTCACACGGCTTTCCTATTCCCACAGTCACAATGGTTGCATTTGCACAAGACATTTACTGTGGATCTGCCTACTTAGCCCCACAGTAAAGTCTCAGCATCTACAAGTGAGACTTTATTAGGCCACAGTAAACTAGTCAACACCACCATAGGTTAGTACTTGTAAATACAAGTACTATCCTATAACGGTGTTGTTTAGTATGCTGCAATGTACATGTAGATACTGGCAAAGCTGGCTGGGGCACAACAATCCTCCAACTAGCCTTCCAGCTAGCCCCACACTGGAGCACCCTCATGCCCCAGCCAGCCCCTCCACAGCACATTAAGCTAGGTTGGAGCAGCCCTGAGCTGGAAGGTTGACCCCCCAGGCTCCCTGCCAGATCGAGCTGCTCTGATTCACTTCAATGTGCTGCGGTCCCAAGCACACATGTAAACATGGCACTCAGGAGCAATAAGCTCCAGTGTGAGCTGTGCTCGAGTTTAATGTGTCACACTAGTATCATATGTGGAAGTACCCAATGTCTCCTAATGTTCTCCACTCCCCTGGGAACAGACCCTCTTGAGATGGCACACCTTACTGCACCTAAAGTGGGTAAGGATCCTCATGGTCTGTTGCTCCTATTGCTCGACTTCTGGACTGTAGACTGATATTAATCACCTGCCACCTGGGGCAGTCACACCTCTGCAGCTATATCTCCCATACTGAAAACAGAAACCCTGCCAATGCTGCTGGGCCTCAAATGTACCTCTTGTTTCTGCAGGAGTCCTGCCAGTGTTTCTTGCTCCCTCTGCTGGCCCTGCAGAAGCTGAAGGTGAACAGTTGAGGTTTACAACTGTTAGTGTTACATCTCCAGAACTTAGAGGAGGATTGGCTGGCTCTGCTTTTGTAGTTCCCATTGCTGCCTCTGTGCTATTGCCATCAAGCAAACTAATGTCCTTCATTTCCATTTTTCATGAAAAAGAAAACAGGGTAACACTGCACGGCACCCTATGGCATGTTCTAGTCAATGCTCTCCAGGTTATCCAGCTGCCATTGACCTGAGAGAAGAACAGAGGAGGATTTGCTGTAAAAAAAATAACACAAGATGTTACCGTGGATGTGCTACTGTGTTGTGCCTCCACTGGAGGAGCTACCATGCCTGGCTGAGAATTCTGGGAGGCAATGAGTTGTATTCCTTTAAGAGAGAATAGGTTCAGTCAGTGAGGGGGATTATGTAATCACACCTCATTTGGAATGGTTAAGGCTGCTAGTTACAACCATCCAGTGTCTGTGTCACTAGGATATTTCTAAGGACCCTATTATCACAGTTTGGTGTGTAGAGACAATGGACAAATCATGTTCCTATGGAACCAGAGGGGTGAATTTCAGCCTTGCCCTACTGTCTCATCAGTGCTTCCCCTAGTCAACCCACATGTAAATGAGGATGTTTGGGTTGAATAATCAGTCATGGCTGGATGTAATGCTAACTACATCATTAACGTATGTGCTTCTGCTACAGAAGTCGGCACACTTTAAACATGCTAATGCTAAGTGAGACATCTAGGCTTGGACAGATCGTCAGGCTTTATCTGATCATAATATCTAAGCAAATCAAAATATTCAGTTTATTTATTCTCATTACCCTCATGAAATTATTTTATGCTATTATCCCAAATTTGCCACTAGGGAACTGAAGCTAAATGATTTGTCTAATGCTGACAAATAGCAGGGAAGTGAACTGAGGTATCCCCCAAGCCTCTAAGTCATCACACTAAGCATGAATCATCTTCCTTCTCTTTTTTGGGGGTGTTTCCTTAAAAGATGGTGTATCAGGCTGCATATCTCAGGGGCTACAGACCAGCTATAGGCAGTAAGAAAGTGATTTCAGGCCTGCCTAGGAAGACTGGGCCTGATAATGAGGATCATTGGCTGGCCCAGGGGAAATGAAAAGATCCCAAGGAAGAGAGCTGGAACAGAGGGAAGGCTGTGAGGCAGAGGTTGCAACACCAATCTAGAGCACTCTCTCTGGGTCCAAAGAAGGACCATGGTGTGAATTAACCCTTTACAATATTGTCTCTGTTTGCTTGGTAATTTACCCCAATTCACCCCAGGGAATTAAAGACTGTGTTGTGAAAGTGGAGAACCAGCTCCTGATGGGGTGGTATGAATCCTGAGGTTTTTAGAGGTGTCTGAAGTCAGGCACCTGCAATCAGGAGTCACTTTTTAAAGTCATATGCCTTTCTCATCATATATGGCCAAAAGCTATTGCTATTGCAAGAGTGAGCTCATTTCTTCACATATGTCATTAACACTATTTCTGCAGGCATTTTCTATCAGAGTGGTACATAAATAGTGTCTAAAGCTGTCCCAGGGGGACACAAGCAGAGGCTCTGGAGCACCCTTCTGTGGTAGGAACCAAGGCAGGCCTGACCCACCTGAAGAAAGAAATGAAAAGCCCTGAAAAAAGGGCATACTTACCAGTTACAGGAAAAGCAGAACCACACTGAGAAGGGCCACTGGTGCTGTTAATCAGCAGCTTTTATTGCTGGCTGGGAATGGTGCCGGCCAATTACATCATCAAAAACAGCCGCCCAGCTGATTTAAAAGCTGTCGGTGGAGAAATGGAAGTGGGGGCAGCAAGCTGAAGCCAGAAGGCAAAGCTACTCCCCAGATGAGTCCTCGGCAGAGTTGGAAGTTCAGCGGGGAACAGATGGGGACCCATAGGAGAGGTCCCAGCCCCATTAAATGAACTACCCACCCAGCTTGGCAGGGCATCTGGGCCAAGCAGGACAGTGCTGAAGGATCCCAAGGACCACAGACTCCGTATCTGTGAGTGGGGAGAGCTGAGGCCCACACCCCAACTATTCTTTTCTTTTCTTCTCTTTTCTTTTATTTGTTATTTTGGAGGGCTGGTGTATGGCTGGGGTGTAGGGAAGGTGGAGGGCCAAGAACACCCACAAAAGGCAGCACCCGGCCTGCGAGAATCTGCGAAGGGGTGCTCCACCACCAAAGAAAAGAAATGCAAATCATGACAGACAAGCGTTGGGGCCTCCCTTAGGGGTGAATGTGACCAACGCACAGGTCCCGGGGACACACCCCATGGCCAGAACTGGGTGTGAACTCTAAGGTTGCCAGAGAGTGCCTATATGAGACTAGGCGGGTGCAAAAGCATTGAAAATCAGGGACTGCAGGTTGCATGTTACAGACTTAGATGACCATCATTCGAGCTGCCAAGTATCTGTGCAACCAATGTTTTATAAAGTATTGTCTAAGTGCATATAATCACTGCAGAGCATCTGGCTAAAATGGAATTACTGAGATTTAAAGAGTAAAAAAAATGAAAAGAAAAGAGAGAGAGAGAACTTGGATAGCAAATTGAAGGTCAATTTTGAAGAATGGCAGCATCTTGAAAGAAGAGCAGAAGAATTAGCTCTACTGGGGGTGAAACATCCCTGAAGCATCCATTGTGCCCATGGTGATTTCTTTTGTTCTCATGTCCGTCTTCACCTCTCTTTTTAGACAGGCAGAACACTTTTAAGGATGCCATTTAGCTTTAAAATGTCAACAGTTTAGTTGGATTCACATTTTTTTAAGGTTTCCCTCCATTCCCCACCATAAAAGAAGTTTTAATTCAAGGTCATTGTTCGAAAAGTAGAAGGTGCACATATAAGTGACACACCTTGTATTGGGTGGCCACTATGTGCATGAAAAAACATTGCTGGACTGAATCCGGGCTACTCTACTATATAATGTAAGTCCTATGGTGCTAAGAGATAAGAAAGATTCTCCATTTAGTAAAGGAGTTTCATCTGTTTGTTTCCTTAAAACTAAAGAATCTACATGCATATTCCAGGTTTCTTGGTGTCTGTTCAGGGAGAATGCACCTATTTGAAAAGATAGCTCTGAAATTACTGTAGTATTCTTTATTTCTTTTTTTCTAAGCTCACAAGAATGGCCCTTATAAGGCCTTTCCTCAATTCTCTGTTTTATTTCTTTTCCATTTTTATGTGGCCCATGTGGGACCCATAGTTTCTTGATATTGTGCTATCTCTTTGGGTATTCATAGTTTCATAGTAGCTAGTGTCAGGAGGGACCTGAACAGATCATCTAGCCTGACCCCCTGCCACAGGCAGGGATGAATGCTGGGTTCACAAGACCCCAGACAGGTGATCATCCAACCTCCTCTTGAATTTGCCCAAGGTAGGGGTGAGGACCTATTTTTTGACGTCAGAGCAGAACATACCCCTTTCGCCCCTATTTTTTGATGTCAAATCAGCATAGCATGGATAGACCTGAAAATAACTCAGACACCAGTGAAGTTGGTCCAACAGATGAAACCATGTAAGGGTATAACATACATACATGTTTTTTATAGTTGTTAGAGATGATGTGAAAGCACTTAAACATGTTTCTAAACATATTTTTATATCTCTAGGGATTTGACCTTCAGTTCACAGTTTTTCCTGTATAGGCAAAGCTCAGAGCAAACTTAGACAGTATGAACACATACAAATAATCTGGGAGAATTCTCCCAAGTTTCTTCTCCTGGTAGATAAACTTACCCAGAGATGCCTGATAAGACTTTCAAATGCTGAACCCCTGAAAAGCAGAGAGCTTTCAGTGCTGATGCTGCATAGCAAGGGGGACCCTGTGCACACATTTTGCCATTCTCTACAGGCTCCTGAGTCTGCCTGGTGACAAATGGCAGCAGTGCACAGGGCATCCCTGCTTGGATGACTGAGAATGATCACAGTCAGTCTGCATCTCCCAGCAGCACAATGAGTGCTTGTGAAAGGGGTATGTTTTGCTCTGGAGAAGCAAAGTCCAATAAGTGACACACTGTCCCTAGGGGAGAAAAGTATCTTGGGATGCTGGAGAACTGTGTTGTGGCTTCTCTCAGATGAGAATTGGTACAGATATTCACTCTCCCAGCAGAAATTCTTTTGAGAGTGATTTAATGCTGGTTGTTCCCAGGTTATTTTTCTCCTGGAACAGAGTTTTTCCTCTGTGAGAAAAATCCTGAATATCTATATGCTTGTGGTTTCTCCTAGGAGAGCAGCAGCTCTTCTAGAAGAAACTGTCTGTCTTAATCTGAAATGTAATATATTTTATCCAGTGCACTAAAAGCCCTGATGAAAAATATGTAGGAGAAACCAAGCAACAACTGCGCACCAGAATGAAGACACACTGAAAATCTATCAAAGACAAGAATACCCAATTACCTGTGGGGGCACATTTCTCACAAGAAAACCACTCTCTCTCCAATCTCTCAGTTCTAATCCCCAAAGGGAATTTACAAAACACTTCTCAGAGATGAGCCTATGAACTTCACATCATCAACCTTCTGGGGACAAAAAATCATGGAACAAATATAGAGTTGGATTTATGACACCTTATAACCTGCCTAAAATCTGTTACCTCAGGTAACCTCTCTATGATTTACCAGCTATATTCTTATCACCAGGTCTACATTCTCCTCCCTCACCTGTCCCTCACCCATTGACTGCCTCAATTTGAATTTTCACTGACTGGCTTTCTCGCATGTATACTGGCCCCTGGCTTCTACTCTATTCCATCTAGGAAGAACACAGAACAACTGCAGATGCTTCCACACCCTAATGAAGGGTATTTATACCCAAAATCTTGAAAAGAAGAATTTTTCCAACTGTTTTTCTTGGTCTAATAAAAGATACTGGATTCACCCAAAGAACCTTGTCTGCCTTAAACTATTTATTTTAGGTATTCAGATTACCATTTCTGCTATAGCATTTGAACACCTTACAGTCTTTATTTTATTTCCTCAACATACCCCTGGAAGACAGCATAACACTATATTTCGTATTTTAACAATGAGAGAATAAGGTAAAGAACTAGAAAGACAATGCGTACAATTTTACAAAATACATCATAAATTCATAGAAAATTAGGGTTGGAAGGGACCTCAGGAGGTCATTAAGTCCAACCCCATGCTCAAACCACGACCATCTCCAACTAGATTATCCCACCCAAGGATTTGTTTAGACAAGTCTTAAAAACCTCCAAGGATGGAGAGTCTACCGCCTCTCTAGGTAAACTGTTCCAGTGCTTTACTACCCTCCTCATGAGAGAGATTTTCCTAATATCAAACCTAAACTTCCCTTGCTACAACTTGAGCCCATTGCTTCTTGTTCTGTCATCTGCTACCACTGAGAATAATCCAGCTCCATCCTCTTTGGAACTCCCATTCAAATAGTTGAAGGCTGCTATTAAATCCCCACTGTCTTCTCTTCTCCCAATTTTCTCATCCTCTCCTAAAAGGTCATGTTATGGGCACTTTTAATTAGCATGGCTCACTAATTAAAGCGTCTTGCGCTGCTTCCCACATCACATGTAAAAATGCCCTGAGGTTCTAGTCTGTACTCTTGTAATAATTTTACCTAATGACTACATAGATAAATGACAAGATGTGGTGGCTCAGCTTCCAAAGGAGCTCTAGAGAAGAATAATATCTAATGTGTGGTTAGACCTCTGTGCTGAGAAGTCAGTGACATAGATTCTCAGATTCACAAAAGTTCTGGGCTGGAAGGGACCTTGTGAGATCATTGGATCCATCCCCCCTGCCCTGGGCAGGAGAGACTTTTGGGGTCAAATAACTCCAGCAATCTGTGCGTCCAGTCTCCTTTTTAGTGCCTGCACCACTTCTGCTTAGAGTCTATTCCAGAGTCTGGTCACATGAACTGTGAAGAAGTTTTTCCTTATATCCAGTCTGAAACCGTCTTCTAGGATTTTGACTGGTGCTCCTGGTTTTCCCTTGAGATGCTTTGGTGAATAGTTGTTTGCTAAGTCCCGATGCTGTCCCCTGATATATTTGTAAACTGCCACCAAGTACCCCCAAAGTCTTCTCTTTCTAGGCTGAACAATCTCATATCTGTCGGCCTTGTATGACTTGCTCTTTAGACCTCTAATCATATGAGTGGCTCTTCTCTGAACTCTCTCAAGCTTCTCCACATCCTTCTTGAAGCGTGGTACCCAGAACTGGATGTAGTACTTCAGCCGAGTAGAGCAGGAGAATAACTTCCTTAGTTTTGCTTTAGATGCATCAGTTGATTCATTCCAGCTTGTTGTTTGTTCTGCTAACTGTAGCATCACACTGGTGGCTCATATTCATTTTATGGTCAATTATGACCCCCAGGTCCCTAGTCCAAAGCACTTCTATAACCCTCAGAAGTGGGTTATAGGCCCCCTGGGCAAGAACCCAAAATACTTATCTGTTAGGGCTAAAAAATAGGAGTATCCTTCTTCCTCCTTCTATGTGCTTCTTTCTGGCACTTACTAGCAAAGTGCCTGTCAAGAACGATGGGCGGGCACCAGAGACAGATTGTCACCAGCCACCATCCCGCACTGCTGCCGCTCTGCATCCAGTCATGTACAACTGCCTCGCCCCCCCGACTCTGTGTCCAGCCCCCTGTGCACCCCCCACACCTCAGACACACACCCACCCACACACACCCAGCCAAATGCCACACACACCCAGCCAAGTGCTGTACATCCACCCAAACACACCACACACACACACCCCCAGCCACACACACACACACACATGACACACACATACACATGACACACACAGGATACACACACCCACACAGCCACATGTCACTCCCACCTAGCCACACGCCACACATACAAACACCCATCCAGCAACATGCCACCCACCCACCCAGCCACACACCACACACACACACCCAGCCACATGCCACACCCATGCAGCCACACACACACACAGCCACACACACACACACACAGCCACATGCCACACACACACACAGCCACACACCATACACACACACACACCACCCCCCCATGCCATGCCCCTTCCACAGCCTGCAGCCAGCGGGTGCTCCCGGAGTGGATGGGGAATGGTGCAGAGCTGCAGGGTGCCACGCAGGAAGCAAGCAGGGGGGCATGCCTGCTCCACGGCCATGTGTTGCAACTGGCAGGCACTGCCTGCACCCCCCCTGCCCACTCTCCTCGCGGCACCCTGCAGCCACATGCCATGACCCACCTGTGCCAGGACTACTTTCTGGCTGCGGGCCATGGAGGGGGCATAGCATGGGGGGGGGTGCGTGGCTGTAGACAGCCATGAAGGGAGGAGGCAGGGGGACATAAGCAGCACCTACTGGCTACAGCACGTGGCCACAGGGTGGGGCATGCCCCTCACCCCCCCTCCCCACGTGGCACCCAGTGTCCACGCACCATGCCCTTATGTACTTTGGTGCTCCCGGTGCAGGGAGAGGGGTGTGACACATGGAGGGGCATGGTACGTGGCTGCAGAGTGCCACATGGGAAACATGCATGGGGAGCGTACCCCACCCCGTGGCCATGTGCTGCATTCACCAAGCACTGCCTGCACCCCCCTGCCCACTCCCCTCATGGCATACTGCAGCTCCATGCCACCTCCCCCCTCCAGCATGGCCACACGCCATGTCCCCCCATGGTCTCAAGCCATACCCCCATGGTGACAAGCCATACCCTCACATGGCCAGTCCCTGCAGTGGGGAAGCACAGCCTGGCTCTGCCCTCTCGGCTCCCACCTCTGCCTCTGCCTGTCAGTCTGTCTGTCCCAAGGCTCTGGGCCATGCATGCACAGTTTGTCTGGAGTGTTATGGACAAACAGATGGAAGTGGTAAGGCTTTTATTATATTAGAATGCTTAGGTACATATATACGTAGCCAGACATCATGTAGCCTACTGTGCATGATCACTCTATGTACACCTGCATATGTATCCACTCTGCAGGGGTAATAGAATAACTAGGGATGGGCAAGCAAGGCATAATCCCTGGGTACCAATTTAGAGGGATGCTATAATGTCAGTTCTCAAGGAACTCATGCCATGGCAGCAGCAGCCAGGCTATTTGAGTCTCTAGACCAGGTAAAACTTGGTCAGTTCCTCCCTTTCCCTGCCTGTCCCCTCTGGCATCTCTGCCCAGAGTGCTGAAATACATAGTCATGCCTCTGGGCAACAGACTCCCTATCTATGCATAAGTAGCAAAAATGCCACTTCTGTAACTAGAAACAGGGAAATAAATCTCTTTTCTAAGTCTTCTAAACTTTTGCCTAATACCTTTATAATCTTGTAAGGGCCTGACTTCTGCTATATTATTTTCAATAATCTGATTCTAGAATTACTGTAGTGACTGGACAATAGTTGGCCTAATATTTAGGAGCTGGGCTGGTATACCATATGTTGATCATATAACCTCATAGAAATTCATACTTCAATTGTCAAAGCAACAGATATAAATTGCTACAGACTGGGTAAAGGGGACCTATAACCCACTTCCAAGGTTTATTGGCATCTACAAGGGTTCTTTACAGTAGAGTTGACTAACTGGATCCTCAATAAAGCATCACCGTCTACATGTATGGTGCCATTAAGCCAGAGCGAACTAATTAACTCTGCTGTAGGATAGTATTGCCTGGTACATGTATTATTCTATGGTGGAGTTATTTAGTGCACTGCAATGCACGTGCAGACAGCAACTAGGGCTGGTTGGGGAATAAGGGAGCTACAGGGCATGGCTGCCTGCCAGCTAGCCTTGCGCTCTAGCACCCTTGTGCCCCTGCCAGCCCTTCTGCAAAATGTTGACCCATGGTGGAGCAGTTCCAGGCTAGCAAGCTGACCCCCACAGGTCCCCTGACAGGCAGGACTGCACCGCACTGTTATGCGCACATGTGTAAACGTGTAAACACTGCAGCTGGAAGTAATAAACTCCAGCGTGAACTGCACTGGAGCTTGTTCAGGAGTATTAATATCATATGTAGTTGCATCCACTGAGGCCAAATATAGTAGAGTTGGGGGAAAACAAAAAGCAATTGACTTCCACTGGAAATTTTAAATGTTTTTGGTTTATTTTCAATATTTTTTGCCTTTTTTGATGGAAACCATGAGAAGCATTTTAGGTTTAGAAAGTAGCACAGTCTGAACATCTTTGATAGCTAAAGCAAAAATGATTTTTTTTTATGGGGGATCAAAGGGACTACTGAAAACAGTGGAAAGATTCCCATTGGCTTCTACGGGCTTTCGATAGGGCCTAAATCTGGAAACATTACATGAGGTTTTAGTGGTATGACCCATGAATAAAAACAAGAGCTTCAAATGTGAGGAACTCTCTTCTCAACACACGTGCATGTTTAAACTCACCTAATTAATGCAAAATACTTACACCTTTACTGTGTAATTTCTCAGTGTTAACATAGGCATTCTGATTGCCTCGCAACCATCTAGTGCTGAATTACATCCCTATTGTCAGCACTCATTGTTAAAATCAGGAGACTTATTTTGATTTATGCTGGTGTAACAGAGAGAGGAATTTGGTCCTGGTGTTAGCTCTCAGCCTCAGCTGGAAATGCTGTCTGTTCAGCAGTTTCACCGAGAGCCTGAGATTCTTTTTAATTCTCTCACCTCACCTCTTTCTTCATTTGTGTAAGCATGTCTTTATATAAGGAAGCATGTGCTGTCCCCAAAATGCAAGGTGTTCATTTTAAGTTTCCCTCCTTTAACAGTTTATAACTTGACTTGGCCTTTTTTGGTTTTTTGGGGGGTGCATACCTGATTTTCCTGTTTTCTATACTGAGCATGCATTTGGATATATTTTTATCAATTTGCATTATACAAGTTCCTCCAAGTCCCAGGATCAGGACACTTTTGTGCTAAGAGCTGAACAAACACAGAACTGCCCTATTTCTCAGTTATTCCAATCTTCCTCCCCTGAACAATATTCTCTTCAAAGAGGCCCTCTACTGAGGACTACTTTGCCATTGAGACCATTATGATGCTTCCAGCAGTAGCTATTATCAGGTAGGAGTTCAAGTCCTGTGGATTCGGAGACTTGAGAAGACCCTTTCTAGTAGGAGGGTGGAGGAAGATACAATTAGAGCTAGCTGGAAAATTTAGGGCTGTTGGAAATGCTAGGCAATTAACATTTCCTGCAAGGAATTCTAATTTTTTTTGGCCCACAACTCTTTTCTTTTTTCTTTTTGTTTTGTTTTGTTGATTTTTTTTTTATGAGAAAGGAGAATTTTTGATGGTGGAAAGCAATTTTTTTTCACAAAGAAATACCACTTCTGCGAGAACCCAATTTTGTACCAGAAAAATGTCCATTGAAAAAATTCAATTAGCCATAATTGGCACGATATGCATAAGTGACAGAGAACATATGAGCATTTTCTTCATCTATTGGACAGCTATAATAGCATATGCATAAGTAACAGAGTTCTTATATTACCTAAAATGGTTGGAGCTTCAAGTGCAATGCCCTCTAATGACTGGTATTCATAAAGTAAAAAGTGTATTCCCAGTAATTTATAGAAGTGAAGGGAAATCTTTCCTGGCTTCTAAAATGATTATTTTTTAACCTGAAACATGATTTACACCTAAAACTGAAAGCAAAGCCCAGGAAATTGGGAACCCAGGAACAATGAAAGTGAAGGTAATGTTGGCACAAGCCCTGTGAAGTGAAACAGTGGAGATTTGCCCAGCTGTAATCTTTGCCTGTAATGCACAAGGTACTAGCTTCTAATAACATCTAGGCTTCAATTCAAACCCACTAAAGTAATGAAATTCTGATTTAAGATTCCCCCAGTGCTATCAATTCATCCTTATTATACAGTACAGTTAAGAATACGCTTTGTTAGATCATCCAGTGAAATCTCACAAAACGCTTAAGATCAGCCTACTAAATATGAGGTACAGATTTTTTTTTCCCCCTTGGATACAATACTTAATTCTTAGCAACCCATGATTAAAACAGGAGGCCTGAACATATTACATCCAACCAAAATTAGCCCAGGCAAGCAGTAAGAAAACCAAACAGCACCAAAACCATTAGAAGTCTGTGGTACATATCAAACACTATTTCACATATTTGGCAGGTCATGTAGATCAGGACTGTCCAACCAGCTGACTGTGGGCCCCAGTGACAGCTTCTCCCATGACTACATTGCATGGAAGAGCCCCAGGTTGCATGCGCCACTGGCACACTCCATGGCACAGTCCATGCTACAGAAGGCAGGAGGGAGCTGCATGTAGCAGCACACCTAGAAGGGGAATCCCAGCCCCTTCTGTATGCATCGATAAGTAGGGACCCACTCAAATTGCAATTCTGTGAGTTTTGTGGAAGTCGTGAAATCAGGCAATTGCCACAAAAGCATAGAAATATAGAAAGTTAGGGTCGGAAGGGACCTCAGGAGGTCATCTACTCCAATCTGTGGTGGAAGTGGGCAAAACGTGCTTAAAATAAAATGCTGGCTCCCCAGTGGGAACCAGCAGTCTTCCTGGCTGTGCAGCCCAGCACAGAAGGACCTGTCAGCATGAAGCCAAGCAGGCAAGATGGCTGCTGCCCCCCTCTTCTCACCACTATTTGGCTGAGGGCTGTCTGTTGTGTGGCCCCACTCCTCTCCACCAATCAGTGGCAAGGGGAAGGGCTACCTGTTGGGCAGCCCTCTCAGCCAATCAGTGGTGGGGGTGGGGACACTGGGGCCCCTCAGCCAATCAGAAGCATGGAGCCCAGAGTTAGCCCATGAAAGTGGTGGCTGACCCCATGATGTACCTGTTAAATCAGCTGCCTGCCTCCTCAAGTTAGGTAGACCCCTATCTAGAAGCTGTGTGGCCCATCAGTGGCACGTGTAGCCCCCAGCTGAGGCCAAAGTTGGAGAGATGGGATGTTGACAGCTCCTACATAAATGTTGCAGTGTTGGTAGAGGCTGGGCACAATACATGAAAGGGAGCAGGCAAAATAAAAATAAGCTCAGAACCAGCTTACTCATAAAAAAAGAGACAGTAACTAATTTGAAACAGGATGGGCAGACTCTAAAATCTGCCTGTCCTAAGCAGCTTCTACTGCTGTCTAAACACATATGTTAGTTAATAGGAACAGAGCTCCCATCTGGGCTTCTCAAAGCAGTCCACAGGGTTTATATACATGTCATCCCTTAAAATTCATAGATGAGGCGTCTCAATCCACTAGATCCGCTGCTTTGAAAACCTCAACCTGCATTTTTTAATCTTGAATAGAACAGGTGTCTCCTCAAACAAAGACTAGCTTTACAGCTTGATTGCTTTAAATTAGGCTGCTAAATCCATGTGGGATAGAGGCAACTAAACACCTGTTTGAGGCACTTGTGTGCTGATTTAGTTGATTGTTAGCACTAGATGTCTGAAATGAGTGTTTGTTGGTCTACATATTGTTATGATTCGGCAAGACACAGAGAACAAAAATGACAATAATAGTAATCTTCCTGAAGAAACAGCAACAAAACTGCACTGTACTTATTGCAAATTCTAGCACCCACAAAAAACAAACTCACCAATAGACAGGCAGCTTCACTTACCCAGTTACAGGCAGCTGAAAGCACAATTGAAACTGAAATGAGTAGGGACCTACTTAAAGTGTGGAGAGGGGAAGTAAGAATCCTGGACAGCTCATGGTGCCCGGCACCATTTTCACAGCCTTTCCACAGTGAGCCCCGTCCCCCATCACTGATTGGCCAAGGGATCCCAGAGGCCCCACCCCTCACTGCTGACTGGCAGAGAACAGTGAGGCCGCACAAAAGGCAGCTCTCTCAGCCAATCAGAAGTGGGGGGAGGGAGGGCAGCCACCATCTTGGCTGCTCCCCCTTGTGCCAACACCCCCCCACCCCCACCCCCACCTCCTGCAGCCAGCCCCCTAGGGAACCATCATTTTGTTTTTAGTAATTTTTTTTTTTCCAGCAATTCCACAAAATCATGGGGAGTGCCAGTTTTCACGGTGATTGCAGAAACTGCCTTTTTTGGGGTGATTTTCACGAAAATCATGAAATTGCAAAATGAATAGCTCCCTAGAAATGAGGGTCCACATCACACTCATGTATAGAGCCCCCCAGCCTACAAAATGGAAACAGGCAGCCTGAAAGCATTGTGTTTTTGCATGTACAATACTTCATCTCTGCAAGTTTCTTGAACAAGCACCCCGGTAAAAAATACCAAGCTAAAGCTTTAAGAGACATCTGTGAATTTTCTGTGTCTGGTGCTTGTCTCTGAGAGAAACTGGTACCTAGTGTTCTTTTGTACTGATAAGAAAGTTCACTCCCAAGTGGGAACTGTTTTTCCAATTCCCAGGTATCATTTTTCAGTAATGCTGCCTCCTCCCTCTCTTCTCTTTTTTTATATGAGGGGCATATCCTGAAACTGTCCTAAGTTTTTAAGTGCTAGCCACTGATCAGTGATTCCCCTTCATTTCCTCCCCTTATGTCTATATTAAGGGTCACTAGTATCCAATATCTGTTTAGACACTCTCTTCCCTCACTTTGTTCCTCCCCTGGAGCTACATTTCAGCACTATCTGGCCTACACATCAGAAAAGCCTTGGGGGACACATGTTGTGGATTTTTCATTGCTGGTTGTTGCTTTTGAGTGTGCTCAGTCTGCCTGATATCAAAAAATCAAATCTAGTGCATAACCAATGTTTTTTAAAACAGCTCCACTAGCATCTTCTGAATAGAAACATGATGAGTGGTACCCATACGCAAACAAAAACCTTGCAATGAAATACAACGAGGCTATCCCATCCCTGCAGCTCAATGTCTGTTTTAGTGTCTGCATAAATGCTCTGACAATCTACTCTATTTGGGGTGATGAGTTGTTGACCTTGTGTGTCTCACTGAAGAGATGTCTGAAGCACCTCAGAAATAAATTACGGGGCATTATCTGAAATGAGCTCCTCAACCTTCCCATAAGCAGCAAGCCGGCTACAAAGTACTTCCCTTGTTCTGACACCTGAGTTTGTTGTCAAGTACACTACTTCCAGCCACTGGGAGTTGGCATCAATCACCACTAAATATTTGTTTTTATTTTCCTGCACCGTTAACAGGCCCCTGTTGCCAGGGCTCAAAAACCATTTCCATGAGTAATATGGTGCTGATTCCATCCTGTTCTGTCCAAGATTGCAGGACTCATGCTAGTCTGCTGTATCTTGCAGGACTCATGCTGTATCTTGATCTAAAGCTGACCAATAAAAGGAATTTCTAGCCATTGCTTTGTTTTTACTACTGATGTCATTCTAGCAGCATCCTATTTTATAAGCTTTCGGTATTATCGTTCGTAGTCCCCACAGAAAACAGCCATCCTCCATGGATAACTCCAGTTTTCTGACATAGCAGGGCCTGAATTACTCTTTGGTTGTGTGATGTGAGGTAGTTACCCATATCACTCTGAAGTCAGGCAGAAGGCAGGGCAGATTTGCACCATATAGACTAAATCGGAGAAGCATACGCTTTCATAAGCAGCACCTTACTTCATCAAGTGCTTACTTAGCATGTATTAAAGCAAGCTGCTGCTTATGAAAGCTTATGCACATCAGGTTTAGTTGGCCCTTCAGGTGCAAATCTACCCTGGTTTCTGTGGGATGTGGCCATCCCTTAAACATGCTTGTGTTTTCAAAAGCCGGAAAGGAAACAATTTCTGCACTGTGGCAGGGCAGTAAGTCTACCTTGTCATGAAAGGCCAAAAGAACAGCGGGGAAAGAGAAACTTGCCATGATGGCAAGACTGGGCAGAGGGAAAGCCAGGCAGGAGTCCCCAGATGCTAATTAGAACAATCAGCTGGAAGAGACGCAGGGCAGCGAATGGGGAGCTACGTCCAGATGCCCAGCTGAACATCCTGGAAGTTAAAACCCCGGATGGTCAAGTAGTTTGTTCCCCAGTGAGGAGAGCAGGATGAGTAGAAGCTCGTGGAAGCTCATGGAGGTGCAGCAGTGCTTGACCAACTGGAGAGTGGCAGACTATTGTTCCACAGAGGGACTAACCTGAGAGCGGGGACAAAGAGGAATCACCACACCCAAGCTGACGGGTTCAAGTCCGGTGAGTGCCAGGTCTTTGTTCCTGGTACTTGAAAGGGAAAAAAAAAGAAGAGGATAGATTGAGAGAGTGAGTTAGAGGCATCAGGCTCTGGACTATGATATTCCTTCCCTAAAGGAGGAGGGGGAATTGTGAGATTTTATATTTAAGACTTGTGGGGAGGAGAACTCATTAGGAAGCCCGTAGCAGAGGACCTGTTGCCGAAACATCAAGTAAGGCCGCATAAAAAATATGCAATTGATGTACACTGAAACATCTGGAGTGGTAAGGACAGGGTCTGGGGGGTACTTTCCTTTCCATCTAAGGCAGGGGTGGGCAAAATGCAGCCCATGGGCCAGATGCGGCCCACCAAGCCATTCTATCTGGCCCGCAAGGACCCTAAAAAATTTAGAAAATTAATATTAATCTGCCCTGGGCTGCCTGTCATGGCTTGCCAAAACGCAGTAAGCAGCCCTCTGCCTGAAATAATTGCTCACCCCTGAAGGTGTGGTGGGCAAACTTGAAGAGGACTATCTAGTCCACAGAGAGGAACTACATTTTGTTTTGGTGACAGGATAAGATTGTCTATATACACATACAATTTTTCTCTAAATATGTCCATGTGTACAGGAGGAACCACAATAGTGTATCTGCATTAGCTTTTTTTTCTAATGGTCCCTAATAAATGTGATACTAGTAAAGCTTAGTAGCTAAGGTTAAAGCTTATCTTTGTAGTCTGGCTTCTGCCAGTGTCTTCATTTGGGTCCAATAATTTTACCAGTGGTTTATAATATGTGATGAAGGTCCTTTTTTTCTCCCTGAACAGGGTTTTATGAGTAATTTATGGCCCTCAAAATAACGCCAACAGCTTCTTTTCCTATTTTTGAGTTGTTCCTCTCAACCTTTGGTAATGTTCTAGAAATAAATGCTATGAATTTTTCACTCCCACCTTCAGCTCCAAGCCATTGCAGTATGGTGTTCTGAGTAACTCTGAATTAAACTGCATGAATAGACTGGAAATATTTCTTCTTCCTCAAAAGCCTTATTTTCTTTTTCTTTCCAATCCTGTGCCACAACTTTCCATAGCAGGACAGCCTTTGGACTAATTGATGCTGATACATTTTTACATGGTCTTCCATAATAATTTAATATGCCCAGGGGAACAACATGGGTCAAAGATATCTTGTAGTACTAGATCATTCTCAGTAGCTTTTTTTTCAAGGGTTTTTTTATACTGTCATAGAAAAGTAGGGCTGGACAAAACCTCAGGATATCATTTAGTCCAGGCAGGATCACCCCTATCTAAACCATCCTAAACAAGTGTTCCTCTAATTGATTCTTAAAACCTTCAGAAATCAAACACAACTACTGTGCACAATGCCTGAAATATCAAAACCACCCTTTAACTTGCTGCAAGTAAAGCAGTCCTGCCTCTCCTGCCTATGTCCTGCCACAGTATCTGTATCCTGTCTATATACAATGCCCTAAGTAACTTAGTTTGGGGGGAAAAATACACTATTCTTCATTAACGTTAAAACTATGCATTTCAAATCTCTTTAGGACTTCCTCCAGATTGTGTAAATATTCCTCTGAATTTCCCCCCACCCCCATATTAGCATGTCATCCAAGTAACAGAAAATACCACATACCCGCTTCAAGTATTTGATCCATTGTTCCTTGAATTTATGCAGGTGGAATAAGCATCATCTCTCTTACCTAAATATGGGTGTTCAGATACATGTTTTGATGCTGATAGTAGCCTTGGGCAATTCCAGTTTGGTCAACTCCGCTGTCCTTGCCAGCTTTAAAAATTACTCCTGCTGTTTAAGAAGTGGACACTAACCACTTCCAGACAGGGCCTTCTAGTGATTACCTAGGAATCCAAGAGAGCTGGCTGTACTTTAAGGAGGACCTCTTAAAAGCACAGGAGCAAGCTATTGCAATGCGATAGAAGAATGGGAAGTTTAACAGGAAGGTAGCCTGGTTGGACACCAATCTCTTCAATGATTTGAAACTCAAAAAAGAATTCCTATAGAAGTGGACACTTGGTCATAGTACTAGGGGAGAGTATAAGAGTATTGCATGGGCATTCAGGAAGAAAATTAGCAAGGCCAAGGTGTAATTTGAGATGAAAATGGCAAGAGATACAAAAGGCAATAAAACAGGATTCTACAAGTATGTCAAAAGTAAGAGGAAGACCAGAGAAACCATAGGTCCCTTATGGAGTGTGGAAAGCAGTCTAGTTTCAGATGATTCAGAGAATGCTGAAGTATTTGATGCCTTTTTTACTTCAGTCTTCAAAAATAGACTGTAAATGTGCACCGTTGGCAGCAAGGATAGGGAAA
>NW_005841857.1:5333894-5339494 GCF_000455745.1 Alligator sinensis
AAGAGGCTTTCAAGTCAGCAGGGACAGATGGGATGCACCTGAGAGTACTGAAGGAATTGGCTGAGATAATTTCAAAGTCATTGGCTATCCTCTCTTGATTACTCATGGAAGTCAGGTGAGGTCCTACTTGACTGGAAAGAGGCAAACATGGTGCCCATCTTTAAGAAAGGGAAGAAGAAGAATCCAGAGAACTGCAGACCAGGCAGCATGACATTGCTACCTGGAAAAAAACATAGAGCAGGTCCTCAAGGAATTCATTGTGAAGTGCCTAAAGGAGAACAAGGTGATCAGGAACAGCTAGCATGGATGCTCCATGAGCAAGTTATGCCCAACCAACCTGATTTCCTTCTATGAGTGGTGACAACCCAAGTCATGGGAGAGGACAGTAGATGTAATATACTTTGACTTTAGCAGGGCTTTTGATATTCTCACAACATTCTCATTAGCAAGCTAAAATGTGGAGATAAATGAAAATACTGTAAAGTCGATACATAACTGTATCCACGCAACAGTCATTCCCTGATCATTGTCCTCAACAATGATTTTTGATGGCTCAACGTCTGGTTGGGAGGAGGTACCAAATGGGATTCCCCAGGGGTCTGTCTGAAGTCTAGTATTGTTTAATATCTTCATGAATTATTTGGATGATGGGGTCAAGTGCCCAGTTAGCAAATTTGTAGATAATACCAAGATGGGTGGGGTTGCAGGTACTCTGGAGGGCAAGGCTAAGATCCAGAATGACCTGGATAGCCTGAAGAAATAGTCCACAATCAATCAGATGAGATTCAACAAGGACATGTACAAAGTATTACAATTAGGATGCACAAATACAGACTGGGGAATGGCTGACTAGGCTGCATTACTGCTGAGAAGTACCTGGGGGTTATAGTAGACCATGAGATGAATATCAGTCAGAGTGTACTCTTGTTTCAAAAGAAATCCAACAGCATAATGGGTTTTATGAACAGGATTATCACTCATAAATTGAGGGAAGTGATTCTTTCACCCTATTGATTCCAGGCCTCACCTGGGTGCTGTGTCCAGTTTTGGGCCCCACATTTCAAGAAAGATGTGGACAGTTTGGAAAGAATCCAGAGCAGAAAAACAAAAATGTGTAGGGGGCTAGGGAGAAAGATTTATGAGGAAAGGCTGAAGACCTAGGGTTATTTAGTCTGAGAGAAGACTGAGAGGGGGATTTGATATCAGTCTTCAGTCTTAAATCCCTGAAGGGTGATTATAGAGAAGTTAGACAAGGGCTTTTCTCTGTGGCTGTAGGGACAGGAATAAGAACAATGGCTTCAGGATGCAGCAAGGGAAATGGAGGTTGGAAACTAGGAGGGACTTTGGGCACCTATACATGTCCCTGAAGCCTGCTCTGATGCACTCTAATTAGAATGCTCCAGGAGCCTCAAAGTCATGTGTATTCGGCCTCTGCATCTCAAAATGGTGGCGGGGGTGTTTTAACTAACTCTCATCCAATGAGCTTTAGTTAAAGCGCCCCCCCCACCACCCTTTTGAAGTGTGAGACACTGAATACATGAGATGCTGCAGGCATTTTAGAGTGGCTCCCAAGACCCGCTCTAATTAAAACGCCTCCTCTCCCCCTGTCCCATCCTGAAGCAAGTGTAAAGACCCTTTCTAACTATGAGGGTGGTCAAGCTAGACAGACACTTAGCTGGGATAGCTTAGCCAGGAAAGACCCTTGAGCAGGGACCTGGAGTAGGCCCTACTTTCTGGCCCTACTTTCTTATGATCTTATTAGAGAGGTAGGGAGGGCATCCCTTTCATTTCCAGTTCCAGTAAGTAAACAGTTATTTTTACATGGTCCATGGACAGGCAAGCAGGCCAAACTGGACTGATTGCATCTGATCTTGGCAAGTAAGTAGGCCCAGGCCTGGTTAGTACCTGGGTGGGAGACCGCCTGGGAATCCCGGGTGCCATAGGCTGCTTTCCTTTGCCCTTTGTTGTAATTAGGTAAAAGCATATTAATTTCCACTAATCTTTCCCCAGCCTCCACTCCCCAAAAATTTTCCTGCCCAGGCATATGCATTGAAGGTCTGGGTGGACCTCATGCACACACCATGATCCAAGAGGATCGACGATTGCCACCATCAATCTTACTCCAAAACATGTTCCTTCATGAGCTACCCATGGACCTTCTGTTTCTCTATCTCTTTCCACTGACAGTGCTACAACATTTCTTCTTAAATTTAAATATTATGAAGCATAATGGAGCTGCTCATTATCTACCATATTCAGTTTTGGGAAGTATTATATTTCCTTCATTTTCTTCTGCAGGAAACACCACTTTTGTGCCAAAATGTTCTGAAGCCATGTAGGTATTACCATGAAACTGTTAGACCCCGACTCTATGTGGCACCCAACAACTAGGAAAATGATGATCCAATTTCTCAGAGAGCAAACACCAGCACACATTGCTCACAACAGCTTTATTCAAAATGGAGACTGCTTTTTGGCCAGCTCCAACAAACTGGGGAGCTGTCCTGAACATTAGTTCTTTCCACGTTTGTACACCTTGGTTCACGCTCATTAACATTTATTCCATCTTTGTCCCTCCTTTTTTCCACCCACATTCCCTCCTATCTCAAGCTCCGCCTCCATTTACTGTTTGTTTCATTAACATAGAATTACCTATTTACATGTTTTTTTGCTATGAGCACTGATTTCTTCACCATCTCCAAGGTCTTGTTTCTGCTCATCTCCTAACAATAGCTGGTGGGCTGCATCCTGTTCTCCTTACACAATGAGCTATATATCTTACAACACTACCACATTATTAGGAAAATGCTTGCCTAAGCATCTTGCAATGTTACTTTTAATATATTATTCTGCCTTGTGGTTTGCAGCTTTGCTGAGCCACAGGCTATCGCCTTGTATTCAGCTGCAAATTCAATGTTCCCCAAGATCCAAATACTGTCAACCTAACAGAAACCAGATGATTTTATAATCTGGACACTTTTTTTCTTTGTGGACTCAAGCAATAAAACTGCCTTTACAGTTTCCTCTGATGATAGTTCCTGCTTTTACACAATATCCAACAGCCTCTCAGTTCTGGAACTTTTACTTTTAAAATAAATGAACCTTTAAGAGCTTTTAAAAAAATATTACCCAAAGAACAAGTTGCAGATACTTCTTAAGCCTGCCAAAAATTCATACACTTTAGTCCATCTAGTTGGTTTCTGAGATGAATCTTATATCATCATTCTGCTAAAAAAAATGTGGTAGATACATAATAGTTTTCTCAGAAGCTCCATTATGTCTTTAACCTCCATCTCAGAAACTTATTGTGGAAAATGCACTAAAAATGTGATTTTTCCAACCAACAGTAGGAAAACAGCTCTTTCTTTAGCCGTATCTTCTATTGCATTTGCATAAAAATATAGTTCAAATCTCTGAGTATGTGTTGTAAAATTTCTTTCTTTTCATTAAATTGGCAGCTGTCCATATTGCCATATGAAGCCATTTTATCTTTGCTCACTTTCTTTTAAAAAAAATCCCATACCTGTCTCCAGCCTTTTCTTGCTGTTATGTTTTTTTCCATACACAGAAAAGTTAAACAAAACACCTGTAATATTCTTCTTGAAAAAGCAGCAATAGAGAGCAATCCAGAGCAATAGGTTCTACAAAAGACAACTTAATAACCATCTTGGATGAATATTAAATTACAACTTAAATTAAAACCCAAGTTCACAGTTCTTTGGATCCCACTCATCTATAAGTAGGAAATAGCTCCTCAAATTTTAAAACACTGGCACAGTATTTTTTTTCCTGATGGACCTAATGCATGCATTTAGGCCTGATATGGATAATTGGGTCAAAGCTTTTCTTTCTTGATTGGCAGAGTGTTTCTTGTGGAAAGATGTGATTGAAATTACATTCAGGTTCAGCACACATTTGCAAATATGATGTCTGTGGATGTTCATGCCAAAAGATTCAATGCTCCAAGGAGGGATCAGTCTGTATTGACTTAAACTATATTGGTTTGTCTGTAAATGAGCATTGGAGCCTTGTGCCTTAACCCGAGTTGGGGGAGAACATTAGTTCTGAATCCCAGTTACACTAACTCTGCACAGAGCCCAGTTACACTTGGTATCAACAGAACTGGGTGTCTGCTGTACTCCATCTTTCTTCACGTAAGTAAATAGTACGGTGTGTACTTGATTTTTCATCTAAGTAAGGGTTGCCTCACTAGACCCTGAGACTTCTATTGATACATAAATGAAACAGAGCTGGGATTATTGTCTACAAGATGTAAAAAAAAAATAATTAAAAAAAACAACCATGTATGTGCATCTGGAGCTATTTGCAGAGGTTTGGGTTGTAGCCGTGTTGGTCTAGGGACATAGGCAGACAAGGTTCCTTATTAATCAAATATATCAAATTCACCCAAGGAACCTTGTCTGGAGCTATTTAAAATTAATTTCCCCCCTTCAATTTTTTGCCCTATAACTAGAACGAACCTAAACATTTTGCATCTTCCTCCTCTTCCCACCCGTTTTCAATAAATAACTAACTAAATAAATGCCATCTGCTCTAGTGACTCAGTGGCCAATTATCTGCTTGGAGCAATCCGAAACTGCCAGATATTCAACCTAAAAAATATGGTTTACAAGAGAAATGCTAAGAGGACCTTGCAAAGGCGCAGCTCCAAGCTACAGTGCCATGCAAACACTTCCTGCTACCTCTTACCAATTTGCAACAAATCAGTGTAATCTGCCATAGATGGAAATTGATGCATTGTGGGAACTTGCTTAACAGAATCACAGAGAGTCCAGTCTTCACTTTTTATCTTCTTGTAATCATGGACATACATCTTTTTTTCAAGGCAGCTATATTCTTTATTATCAAATCTTCTAGCGATCTATCCTGGTTAACTACAATGTCTAGAAATTTTTAACAGATGCAATAAAGAATGTATGCTTGTCATACCTAGCCTGATGCGCCTTGTAAGAGGCAAAGTATTACTATGGGCTATTGTAGAAGAGTTAGAACTCTTAAGATAAGGATTGAAATATTCCTTGGAGCAAATGAACCTCTCTAAAAAACAGTATTTTCCCCTCTAAGCATCTGTTAGATTTCCAACCATCTGTTCATTTTGACTTTGTTTATTCATCTTTTATTCCCAATTTTTTATCAATTGGGAGAAAAAAAGGTCTTGGTCACTGTGCAGTTTTGGAGAAGAGCTAATCTTCATACAGGTACTGAGAACAAAGAAATGAAGACTCATTCTCTGGCATTCACCAAGGTGTGGACTTCCAGTCCAGCTAGAAAGCAGGACCTTCGCCTGATGTTGCATCTGCTATGCTATGCTATCCATCCCAGAAGAATGGTCACAAAAAGCTAATTTTTTTTTGGTAGAAAATGGGATTGGTTTGCCAGCCAGTGATTAAAAAAAGAGCTAAAAACACCTGGGAAAAACATGCATTCATAATGAAACATTTAACAAGCTCAAGTTGTAAGTGAAATGCAGGTCCTGATGCCACCGCATTTATTCAAGTAGCTAGTCATACTGAAGCAGATTTACACATGAGTAAGAGGGAAAGTAAAGGAAGTTAAAACAGAGGTAAGCAAAAAGCAGG
>NW_005841857.1:5339504-5344911 GCF_000455745.1 Alligator sinensis
CCCTTGTTGTTAAGACATTGGACCAAACTCAGAAGAACTAGATGCTGCAGACTCCTCACTTGGCATTGCACATCTCTGTGCCTTAGATTGTGGTGTGTAAAATGGGGACGGTAATGCTTTGCTGTCTTACATGTCTATTGATGGTCTTGTTACACAGTAATTATGGGCAGCTTCTGGAGCTCTTAACACCTGGATTTCCTGCACATGAATACCTGAAACCAGCATTAAGTTCAAAGTTATGCCACTCCAGGGCAGGATTTTCTCTGATCTGTGTTACCTAGTTCATGATACACTCTAAGCTACAACTTAGCATAAACATCCCACCCACCCCTCCTCCCCTGCTGCCTGAGATGGACCCCCCTGCCCACCCCCCAGTCCTCACCAGCACCCCAGATCCCCACTTACTGCCCCCCTCCTCCCATACTTACTTGTGGCTGCCTGTCCTGTCTCTCTCAGGGGAGCAGGGAGGGAACAGATAACCTGCTTTCCTGCCTGCCTGGCTGCTGCTGCTCTCTGGGTAGTCTCAGCCTGGAGAAGAGCAGCAGCCTTGCAGCGGTGGAGGTCAGGCAGGCAGGCTAACCCTTCCCTGCCTTGTTCCCCTGTGGGGTGGGGGGGAAACCAAAGGGGGAGGGGGAATCCCAGGGGTAGGACAGGCACCGGGGTGGGGGCAGGGGGAGGGGCAGGAAGGAAGCCCAGAGCAGGAGAATTCTTACCTTTCGGTCCTCCAGGCCCCTACCAGCCTGAACATGTGACTGCTCCAAACTCACACAAGTGCTAACACCCATCAACATTTGTGTGGCTCACAGTGTAACATGTAACAAGACCCTACGATTCTCAGTTCTTTGGGGGTGCCCCTTGCTCTGGCCCCATGTGCAGCTGTCTGTAGCTGTGACTGTAATATTGACAATGAATGTTAACAATAGGATTTAAGTGGCATTGCTTTCAGGAGTTAGAGCTGCCAGATTTGCCTCTAAATTTGGTTTTCTCAGCCAAAATCCTTGTCTCATCTTTGTGTGTGTTGAACCCGATGATTAGAAGTCTTTCCTTTTTAGAGGTGGTGCAGGAAAAAGAAGTATGCCTGTGTGAGGAAGAGAAGAGGGTGGTTCCAATACTGCCTGGGAGCAGGCAGGAGCTGGCAAAGGAAAAAAAAAAACAGCTCACTGGGAGCTCCATGAAGTTAGAACAGCTCCAGAGAGAAGAGGAGACAAGCAGAGACCCAGATGAGAGAGAAGGGAGTGACGTGGCAAGGAGAGGTGCCCAAACAAGCAGGTGGGATAGTTGGAGTGGCAGAGAGCCGACAGGCAGCTGGCTGACAGACAAAGAGTCTTTCTAGTCTTCCTGAAGATAAGTTGATGTAAGTGAGATATAGGAATAAGATAACTATACAGAGAGTGCGGGCTAATAGGGAGGAATTTGGTGAGCCCTGAAGAAACAAATATAACTTTTCCTTTAAGTTTTATGTTAAGAAAAGTGAGTTGGAGAATATTGAGTATTACAGACTAAAAAAATTGAAGCTGTGATGCAGATAGTCGGGTGAAACGTCGGAAAGACATCCTTTATTTGATAGGTGTATCCCTAAGAGAAGAGTGGATTGAACAACTTATTTTTTTTCTCATTTTGTTGTTTATCCTATATATTTTTTCATAAATATGGGCCACTGAAGTTACCAGAGCCTGAAGAAGCTGGTGGTTAGGAATTGTAGAAGAAAATTCCAAAATACCTAAAACATTTTTTTTTCTTAATATAAACAATAAAAGCCAATTAAAAAAGAAAAAAAAATGATCACTGTGAGTTTTTTATAATAAGAATGACAGAATTTCCATAGACTTAGAGGCGGATTTCAAGAGTTCAGTGTTGCAAGAGCAATCAACCTATGTCAGGTGTTTAAATTCATCCCTCCCAACAAAAAAACACTTTTTTTCCCATTAAGACATGGCAGACGAGAGTCAGGCTCACCGGTAAAATAAACCGGTAATTGAAATGTTGTTGTTGTTGGCAACCTAGTCTTGAAAGTGGTGTATAAGGTATACCTTTATAAAACTAGAATTAGGCCTACTACCTCACAGCCTGATTTTGCATGTGATGTATGATTTCCATTACTCAAGCTATAAGGAACAGTGGCAGAGGGTTCCAGCTGCCATAACAGCCATTGCAGGAGAACTCACGTCACAGTCCTATCAAATTCTAATGAATCTGCAAATTCTGCTAAATACCTGTCATCAACAATCTCAGACAGGACATGAGAAGAAGAAGAAGAAGTGGCAGAGGTACTGCTTTGAAATTCAGGCATCATCCTCAAGAAAAGTGTTGGTTCAGCTGCAAACACAGCAGGTATTACTACAGCAGTGCCAACTGTCTAAGTAAGTTTGAGATCCACTTTACCTGACACTGTACACACACATAATAGGAGACAGTCCATAAATTAAACAGCTCTCAGATGAGCTAAGTAAAAGAGGAAAAAAAAGGTGGGCATGAAGAAAAAGGAATAAAGAGGTGAATGGGCTCATCCAAAATCACAACAGGTCAGTGGTGTAGCTTAGAATAATACCAAGGGACCTAATTCTATTCCATCTATTAGGTTTGTAAGTGGAATTAGGTGCCTTAAGTGCAATTCTATTCCACCCTTCTCAAGACCCTGAAAAATAGTTAATGCAAAAGATAGGTGAGTCCTCCTCCTGCATGCTGCTTCTTTGTGATTCAATCCTCCATCAAGGGCCAGATGATGGTATGTTACAAAAGCAAATGCACTAATGGATGTTTGGAGTCTCAAACCATTCAGCATAGTATTACACTTAGGCTCCTATTTCCAATTAAATGCCACATAATTGGAGCATAATCTGATCAAAGACGTTCTGATTCCCAGGCCAGTGATCTATCCATTACATATTCTGTATGTGTGTGTGTGTTACATGCTGTATTTACTCATTTCTAAGATGGGGTTTGTTTCCCCATCTAACATAAGGAAATTGCCCCTGGTCTTAGCATCAAGTATGAGAGAGGAAGGGGGTAGGTGGCTCCTGCAGCTTGGGCTTCACCCCTTTCTGGGATCAGTGCCACAGCTGTTGTCTGTGCTTCCTTACCCCTCCTCACTGCCTCTGCACCCTGCCATCTCCCCCTTGCAGTCTCTTCCCCATCTCCCCTCTAGTGCAGCCTCTGCTCCCCATCTCCCCCTTTCTCCCTCTTACCCTTGCTGTGTGCTGGCAGCCTCCATGCATGCTACATCCAGGGGCACTGTGCATGACTGCACCATGGCCTGTATCAGTGATGCACAGTGCATATGGAGGCTGGGCTGCTAAGAGGGCTGGGCTGGGCTGGGGTCATGGTCACTTTCCCAAACTCCAGCAAGCATGGAGCCTACCAGTGCAGAGCAAAGGTATAAGGGGGTGGGAGGCTGAGGAGAGGGGAAGGAAGTGGAAGGCAAAAGGGAAGCCCAAAGCTGTGGGGGGAGGGAATCAGGGGGCAAAGGTGGCAGGGGAGCAAGCACAAGCAAGGCCAAGCTGCTTGATTGCCCCACTACCTAACCCCTGTAGTGGTGGTGGGGGTTATAAATTAAACACAACCCTCCAATAATTAGATTTTATACATGGTAAATTATAACAAATGTATAATTTTTTCTTATGTAGTATCTCATTATGGGGGGGTCATCTTAAATTCAGGGTTGTCTTAGATTTGAGTAAATACAGTATATTACACATACACATGCCAAACATTTGCCTGTTTTGCACACGCATATCTATATCTATAGATATAGAGCATATATATATATATATATATATACATACACACAAACATATATATATATACATAGCAGCTAACAGAATGGAGTCCTGATTCCCAGTCAGGGCCTTTAGAGCCTACGTACTACTACTGTTAATGATTACATTAACTCTAGAAGCAGATTTCACCTTTCCTCACCTTTGTGTTGTGTCAAACATTTTTATGGAGGCATAAAGTGATAGTAAATAGATGTCATACTTTGGTTGCACCACACACAATGTGGGTGAGACAAAGGGTGAGACTACATGTGTCAATTTAAGGTGCTTTAGCCATTTTTAAGGTGAATTAAGGGTGCGGGCCCTTAATGTACCTTAAAAGTGGCACTTTTAGGCTACTCATGTCTAAATTTGATACTTGCAAAAGCAAAATGTTATACCTACAAAAAGTTGCATTAATGCTGTGTATATCAACTGACTTGGGACTAATTTTGGTGCCAAGTCAGTCTGCACACTGTTAATATGCTTTAGCATGTGCACATGTAGACATGCACCTAAACTTCCTTAATGCACATTTGGCGAATGCACATTAAGTTTAGGCCTATGTAAAAGCACATGTAGACACATCCAAAAGGTAGTGAATTGTGCCGCTTGATTGTGATGGATGGTTATTTGCTTTCTGGCAGGGGCACTCAGGCAATCTTGTGCAAGTGCTTGCTAGGCTTGAGGGGCCCCTTCTTGCTCATCCTGGGAATTCCTTTGTTGAACTTGCTCCTGTACAGTCCTTGGGCTGAGACCACCAGATAGTTGATTGGTGGTCTCAGTCTTTGGACCACATACCAAACCAGTGTGTCCCAGCTTTCCCACTTCCAGAGATGCACTCCCAGAATCTCTGCAGTGTGCCTCTGGAAGCAGGGAAAGTTGGGGTGCTCTGCTTGAAGAGACACACCCCCAGCAATCTCCAGGGTTCCTGGGAGGTTGTCTCTGCAAGCAGAGAACACGCAGCTCCTTATCCCACAAGATCAACAGGCAGGAGAGTGGGTGACGTGTTTTACCCAATGAAGCACATCAGCTGTGATGGGACATATCCCAGCATAGTTGATCCACTTCATTTGGCAATGTTTCTTTCTAGCCTGAGATTTCTAGCAAGGAATTCCTCCAGGTCGCAAGTGAACAAGACCATGTGGAGGACTGCACATTCCTTTTATCCAAGCTGTTCTGTACAAAGCCCTGAAGATAATTAGGGATTTGTCTCTGCATCTCTCAGGCTGCCTAATATACACCATTAACAAGGTCTAAATTCACACATATTTTTAAAGCAAAATTGCCATCAATTCAGACTCTACCCACCAACAGTGAAACAGGACCCATTTGTGGAAGGAAGCATATTTAGAAGAGTTAATGGATCCTAGAACAGAGAAGACAGGTAGTTATAATGAGCAGTGCTAAATAGATTAGCACAAACCATTGCAAGAAATAGATGGTGGTAGGAAGACTGGTGGCCCTTAAGTGAACATGACACAGCATCTGAGCCACCTTCAGTCCACCATAATTAGTAGTGAAGCCAGGAAATACAACACTGAATTAACCCTGTGTCCTGGTGCCAAAAGCACAATGGATTGGTCTTATACCAAGCTTTTCATAGATTCATAGGTTCATAGATTGTAAGTCTGGAAGGGACCTCAGAAGATCAT
>NW_005841858.1:0-9821 GCF_000455745.1 Alligator sinensis
GTGGTATGCTAGCTAATGCTGAGAGGTCTCTCTCTGTGTGTGCATCTCCAATTTCACTAGGACAGGACAAAGGCAGAGAGGACAGTATCTGCTTAGGAGCTTTTTGGAGCTAATCAACAGGGCAGCTGGTAATGGCACTTCCTGTCCATCTTGGGAAAAAGCTGTTTAAGAAGAGTTTGAACTAATGAGAGAGGCTTTTGTTTTCTTGATGGGCTGCTAAAAGCTGTGTTACTAAAGGCAGCTAAGGCTGCCTTTTACTAAAGCTTTCCACCAGCTCCCTGCTATCTCCCTCACTGTTAGGTTTGCAGGCAGTATGAAGAAGCAGGGAGAGGGAAATTGAAAAGTTTAGTATCATCAATAGATGCATTCACTCTACACAAGCAATCCTTCCTCTCCCTCCCCACTTTGTCTCAGAGTGCTAGCTGGGGGCTGGGGGCTGGCAACACTCCTGCCAGCAAGTGAGGAAAAGCCTGGGACTGTGCAGGCAGGGTGTGGGTGTGGGGGCAGGGTGTGGGTTTAAACCTTTCCTTAATCAGAGTGTCCTGCTGGGGGCTGGCCACACCCCTCCTCAGCTCAGTACTATGAAATGGAAGGGAGGGCTGCTCTAGTGCCCTCAGCTTCTAGCCTGAGCCACTGCAGGCATGTGCCTGCATTTCCTCAGTCCAGAGGGAATGTCTGTACACTTTCAAATTGGTTTAACCTAGGCAGGTTAAACTAACCTGCAAAGATTGAATCAATTCAGGATCAGGCTTTTTGAATGTCTGTCCCTAGCCTTAGAGATCCCTTTTTGTAAATACACTGTAGATCTCAATGGATCTGTAGGATGCCGTTTTGTTTACACACATACACATTGTTCTACTACATGCTGTTTATTTGATGTACCTGTGCACATCTTAGTTCCATTCTATCAGGCAATTAGGACTTTGCAATATTTATGAGAGGCAAGGAATTTTTTAGGTATCTTTTACTGGACCAACTGTAGATCTGGAAGAGCAGCTGGAAAAGCTTTTGGCTATCAAGGGCCCTTCCTCAGGTCTAAGAAAGTGGCAGAAGCACTGAAAGGTTGTGCACGTTCTTCCAATTGTACAGCTGGTTCAGTAAAAGATATCACTAAAAAGCCTTGCCTCTCAGACATTTCCTGAACCATTATAGCAACAACAACACTCCAACCCTACTACAGTGCTTAGGAATAATTTGCATAATGAATGGAAGTAGCTCTGTATTTTGATGATGAGTAAACAACCAGCTGACTTGTCAAATGGGATGAAAAAGAGCAAGGATGAAGCAAGCTGAGCAGTGTACATGGAAAAGAAGGCCACGCCACAGTGGTAGCCTCTGGTGCTATATATCTGCTAGTTGTCTGATGAAGCTGTGATATAGGCTCTTGCATCACAGTGTGTGAGATGGTTCGATAGTAAAGGACAATCAGTTTAGAAAGCAATCATTCTTTTGCTCTTTTCTTCTTTTCCTTGGTATAAAACTATCCTATATCACTGGACAAAGCTCTTCTGGAAGTACTATTATCGATTTCAGGAGAACTGTAGCAATAAGTCAGCTATCAGTAGGTTAAATGACAGGAGTTAGGGCTGGCAGGTAAAAAATGGAATAAGTGAGATACAGAGAAGCTTCCAATGATTAATGCTAGTGTATAGAGGGCCTTCCTAAATAAACAAGCTAATTTTCAGCAGCACTGAGAAGCTTCAAGTCCATTCGAAGTGAGCTAAGCAGCAGGTGCTCATTACCAGTAGCGTAACTAGGACTGGGTGAGCAGAGCACCCGCCTGAGGTGCCAATTTAGGCTTTCCCCAGGGAGCCTGCATCACAGCAGCAGCAGCTGCCAGGCAGAGAACAGGGAGCATAGCAGAAGCCAGGGTCAGGTAAGACCCTCTGGCACTCAGCCCTCCCCTACTTTCCCACTCTGCCCAGGGTGCAAACATCACCTCTGCTCATTAGTGCTGAAAAATCAGTTTCAGTAGTTCCTTATCCCACCCCCATGACTACCCACACCCAGATGGCAGGGAAGCAATTGAGAATAAGAGCAAATAAATACAACTTAAGCCCAGATTCTCCTCAATGTAGTAAATAAAGCTGATTTATGCTAACTTAGAATCTGGACCTTTCATTTACTAATAGCACATTGACTGAATCCTAGCTTGTGAAGCAGGACATTTAGGATCAAATACTTTCATGGATGTCAACGGCAAACCCCTCTGTAAATTCAGGGAAAACAGGTACAGGTTCCAAATACAGCAGTTGCAAAAGCAACCTCAAAGAAACATTTTCAATCAGTTACATAGTGAAGTCCAATCTTTCCTATAAGCATTTGGCAAAAAAGCAGATAAGAATCATTCAGTTTTCACAGTGACTTAACTATTTGTCCTAAGCAAAAACAAGAACCACTCTCAAAACATTACTGTAAGAAGTCATTGCTTTAGATCTTGCCAAAAAAGTCACTAAGGGCTATATTATGCACATATATTAACAGATCACAGAGAGGAAAAAAGCCAGTAACTGGAGACATGAACTTAAATGTTAGGTAAGAATGAATACAGTAATTTTAATTAGGTCTTGTTATTTTATTAAATCACAATTGAAAAAGAACTCTAATTAACACAGCAGAGTTAATGAGATGAGAGGGATGCAGCAAAGCATCATTTAGTCATTGAGTTTCCTCATGTCAGACTAGCCAGCTTGAAATTTTAGGATAAAGAGACTGTCTACCCATCACAAGAGTTTAACATCTTCCAGCCGTCTATGAGCAAATGAAGGAAAAAGATAAGCACTTTGGCAAACTAGTTGTGGCATATATTGGAAATTATCTCCACTTAAAGGAAAACACATGCATTCATTTAAATAGAGAGAAGAGAACAGATAATTATGGGATGGAAAAAACGGGTTAAGTTCTTTGGTGAGAAAATGAAACATGACAGAATCTAACATGCTCTGCAAGAGAGGAGCTAAGTATTTCATTAGCCGTTTCCCTTGAGATACCTGAAGAAACAGGAATTATTTGAGGTGCAACCCTGTAAGATCCTGCACACTTCCTGAGAGAATTTAACTCAAAGGAGATTCAAAGTATTTAGCACATCACAGGATCAGAATTTTACCAATAAAAACCCTAAAATGGCTTACAGAGAAGGAATGAAAATAGGCCATTATGTCTAACTTACATGTATAGTGAGAGAAGCCATTCATCACAATGCACAGCTTCACTACAGTGAAAAATCCACACACAAAGTGGATAAAGAAAATACAGTTATTGTATTTTTACTTGGGAGATGTAACTGCTACACATATTCAGGTGCAAAAGGTCTATAAAGGAATGTGTTTGATACATGAGATAATTGGATGCAATCTTGTGGAGAGTAGGTATTTTCACACGGCTTCTAACCATAAAATACTCTAGCATTAAACACCAGCTATGGGTACTTACACTTCATACTGCTGATAGGCAGAGGAGTTAATTGTGAAAGGCAATGAGACAGAACACCTTCCCAGTCTAGAGATCAAGTATATGCCAAAGAAATCTGAGAAAATTCTAGTTGTAAAAAGCAAGTCATGGGCAAAATGATGTTCATTCAAAGATACCTGTCCCTGTTAAGGGGACAGTGATGGCACATGTACAGTTTCCCTGGAATTGTAAAGTTTCAAAATGGCAGTCTCATCTTGTTTGTGAATATGAATTGTGACCCCCAAATTTGTGCCTGCATTTTGTACCTGCTCTCGGGGATCTGGGACAGAAATTCAATAAACCGATTTAACCTAAATTGGTTAAGTCTGATACTAAAACCATCCAGGTTTTTCTTAAATGGGTTTCAGTCATTTTTAAAGCAGTTTATGTGGACTGAACATCTGTTGTCTTGCAGACTTGAACTGGTTTCTGATTACTTATACCAGTTTTATGTAATGTCTGTCCCTAGCCTCTGTGGCAACTATTCTGTAATAACTTCGCAGAGGCTACTGTCCTGCTAGATTGTGACCCACAACATGACTAGTTAACATAGGCATGCAGTCAAGCCATGGCCTTATCAATAGCACTGCCTTCTGCTAAATCAGATTCTGCATAGTAAATTACTGATACAGTTGAATGATACACATGTTTTAATGATACACATTGAATCACATTCTGGTATAAGAGCCATAATACTTTGGTGTAAATTAGTAACAGAGCCCTATTCAACCCTATGCCTACAGGATCCCAGTGCTTAAAAGGTTAGGTAGCATTTCTGTAAATCACTGACTTGCGCCTAGACATCTAAGCTGAACTTTAGATAAAATGTTATTCTCAAGAGCTAAGTGAGCAATCCACAAAAACACCACCAAACGTTTTTAGTTGCCCAAGAAGCTGTAGGCACCAAATAAATCTTTATGTAATAAGCCAAGACCCAGCTGGGTCAAATCCCACCCACCTGGAAGTAATCAGGGACTGGACTGAGTCATCTCTCACAGTATAAGTTATTGGAAACTGGTTCAAATCTGTAATGCAACTGAAGTTCAGTGCAGATAAACCACTTTATGTGCTTAAAACGGTTTAAGATCAACTTAGATGGATCAGACTTAACTGATTTAGGTTAAATCCATTTATTGAGCTTCTGTACCAAATCCCTTCCACATTCAAGTTAACTGAGTCACCCAGCATCCCAGGATGCCTTGCAACTCCCCTGCAACCCCCTCCCACCCTTGCAGGGAGGGCAGGCTAGCTGGGTCCAAGCTGTGTGTCCGAGCCCAGCAGGGAGGTATCTTCTAGCACAGCCTGTCTTATGGACTAGATCACTGCAGGCATGTGGCTGCACTTCCACAATCAAAAGTAACTATCTATTTACTTGCTTATTGATTCAATCTATGCAGCTTAGACTAACCTGCAAAAATTGAATCAATTCAGCCTTGGGCGTTCTGACTGTCTGTACTTAGCCAAGATGTGATTTGGCTACAGAGCAGGATTAACTAGTATCAGTTTTTGTGCTTCAGTCTAGGATCTGTGTTTTGCATAAGTTCTATTTAATTAGCTAAGTTCTCTTCTGAATTTAGCCTTTACAGCCAGATCAAATCTGACTTATTAGGTGCCAAAACAAGAACTGGGTGGAATGAGGTCCCTAAGAACAAGTCAGCAATGTGCAAATCCACCTAACAGCTCAGAGATTGCAGGCATCTAATTAATCTAGGTACTTTCTAGGGCAAGGGACCTATATTTTAGCCCTTGTGATGCCCTACCAGAGGTGCTGATAGGCTGCTTTTGATCTGCCCCTTAATTTCTTCTTACCATTTGGGGCAGTGAGGTGAAACTACAGTGTCCATCTGTGTCATACAGCCGGGACATTAGGTTTAATTGCTCTTTAGATGGATTGGTGGTGGTGGTTGTTGTTATTTAATAGGTTTTATTTGAGATAGCTGGCAAAGGAAAGACAAAAACCTGTCAAAATACAGAAACATAAAATGGTTTCCCTAAGAACTGAGAATTATGCATGAAGCATAAAAATGGTCTCCAGGTGTTAGAGTTCTCCTGCCTATAGGACAGTCTGCAAACACTGAACATACTAAAAGCTGCTTCTATCCAGGACAATCATATATCCTACACAAATATGTAACCTGTAAGTCTAAGTATAAGTATATAGAAACAGCATGGAAAGAGCATGAATCCCTCCTAAAGTTACCCTGGGACAGAAAGGTCAATGAGATGTCTCTGAGTCTGAGTGTCCCTTATCAATGCTGCTTTTGCTTCAAAATCAGGTTGTCAGTGCTCTACTTACTGGAGATACTGTTATAACTCTGAGATGTCCTACTTTACAGAAATACCCTAAACCTTCTCCTCTCATCCCTTCAGGCCCGTTGGGAATCTTGCTGACTCAGGAAGGAGAAGAAATCTTCTTCCCAAGAGATCAAGTAGCAGAGAACACTTACAGTCGCTACCGAACAAGTACACACCGCTCTGCCTCCTTGTTCCACGTGTAATAAATGAAGTCAATCTGCAATGAAATAAAAAGAATTATTACCAAGATGAGAGAAAAGGCAGCAAGAAAGCCTCTGAAAGAGCAAGTATAAAAGGAAAAAGAAAGAAGTATTAAAGTAATTTCCTGGTTTTTGCTTCATTATGCTGTTGTGAGTAAAGAAACACTTGAAAGGCTCAGTAAATTTAATTGTTAACTTTCTTGCAAGCAGTTTTGGTTTCAAGGTAGCTCCATACCAGGTGGGTTTCCTTTCCTGTACATGGAATAGGGATCTTGCCCTCCTACTCCAACCACCCTGCACTGCATCATTCTCTCTTGGCTTCAGTAATCTTCAGAGTAGCCTTTTTTCACAAATAGGGCAAGTGGTTGGCTCACCCCTGCCTTACACAGGGGTGTACATTGTCCTAATTTTGTGTTCTAATAGAAGTTTAACATTCTTTTCTTGCTGCTGCTTTTTGACTGCATCTTTAGCTTAGGGGCCGAGATGCCCCACTGCACAGCTCGGATTAGGGAGTACCTACTTTCCCACACAGAGTAGAGCCACAAAATAGAATTAAAGAAGTGATCAAGTGAGATGGAGTGTTTCCAGCCTAGTTGCTGTAGAGAATGGCAGCAAAACAGGCTGTCATCCCCACAGAAGATTATCTTCTGAAGTGGAAAATATTTGTGGAAAAATAATGCAAAACATGCATCAGTTTTATTCTATGAGAAATCACGTTAAAGAGTTCAGTGTAACCATTATAGTATTATAGCATGATGCTGTTTGAAGAAAAGCATGGCTTTGTGCCATGAGGCTCCCTCTTGGAGGAGTGGAATTCAGGGTGGCTAGGGTAAGTGTGGCCTGACAGGATCATCCCAAATATGGACTGCTAGCAAAGAAATCTTATGACCTGTTTGGCTGTGGGGCCAATTCAAGATGACAAGGAAAACAGGGGCCAATTAAGCAAGCAAATAATATTCCATTTAGTTACTGATAATCTAATATGGCATGAATAACCTCTTTCAGGGCAATGCCAGCCACTGGAAATAGGACTCTGTTCAGAGTAATCAACCATTGCCTCACAGCTGAAGAAAGTGGAGCCAGATTTTTTAGAATATTTAGGTGCATACAGATGAAGCTAGGCCTAAAGTGAAGAGCCAACCTCTTGAAGTGCCTAGCTGCTTTACTCCTGCCCTTTTGTGCCTAACTACCTTTAAAAGAATGTGGCCCAGTGTGCCTCCTGTTTCCAGCCAATCAGTACAGATATATAGTTTTCCTTCCTTGCTTAAAACTGACAGGTCTGAACATTACCTGATGGAAAGGTGACAATTTGTTTGGAGCTATTGTTAAAAATAGTTCTTGGAAACAGGTCTCAGTTGGCATACTCAGCTGGGGATTCAACTTCTGCTTTCTGAGCATCTATGCTAAGAAGTAAAATAACCGTTTTTAATTTGGAAGAAGCTCAAGACTACTAGTTATTCTTTCACAGCTGCCAATCTGAATGACTGCTTATTGAAAGCTTTTATTTTGGAACATATATGCGTACCAAGTATCCACATTTAGACTATGCAGAGTTGTGAGATGAAATCTATATGCTGCTCATCTGACACAGGATGTTGGCTGCTGTGGTCCCCCTGCTTCACCTGTTTCAGGTTAGGGAGTTATGTCTTGTGCTGTGTCAGGGTTGATAGTGGTTTCACTGAGAGATTAGATTATGGATTTCTATAGGATGGTTTGGATAGAAATGACCCTGGTCCTTTCCAGCCCTACTTCTCTTTGACACCAAGCTGCATGGATAATTCCCTGTAGAAAACCTTAGACAGGCTACCCCAAACAAGGGTTAAAACAGGCTTGCAAGTCCTCAAAGTATAGCCTCCATTTCCTACAGAGAATGTGTGTCTCAGTCCTAAGGACATACTGAATGGGTACACTTCAAATAATCTTTTAGCATGCAGTGGGAGACTTATTTCAGAGAAGGTTCAGCTAGTGTTCAGTCCAACAAAATGACTTGTGTTAGTACTATTCTTTATGCCATGCAAAAGAAGGAATATTGTGAAACAATATGTCCTTCACTCCCTCCAACCTGCTGGTGACAGATCTAATGTCAAAACAGTGGGAGGCCAGGTTTAATGGATCTAAATATGCTTTACAGAACAAAGCATCACTATGCTTCATAGGTAGTTACATGGGATTAATGTAGACATTTTCGTATAGCACAGCATGTATGTCAGTGAGCTCTGGTGAGTGGCAATGGTTTTTGGCATGTGCACTGCATCACACTAATGGGGCTATGCTATTTCCTATTCTGGAGCTAGTGCACCCCAGGAAAACGGTGCAATAAGATGATATGCCAACCTTTCCCTTCTGAATGTGACTTTAAATCTTTGTTGCCTAAAAACTGTAAATGAATCATAGAATCATAGAAAATTAGGGTTGGAAGGGACCTTAGGAAGTCATCTGGTCCAACCACCTGCTAAAAGCAGAACCATCCCCAACTAAATCATCCCAGCCAAAGCTTTGTCTAGGTGGGTCTTGAAAACCTCCAAGGATGGAGAGTTCACAACCTCTCTGGGTAACCTGTTCCAGTGTTTTACTACTTTCCTAGTGAGAAAATTCTTCCTAATATCTAACCTAAACGTCCTTTCCTGAGACCTTTGCTCCATGTTCTGTCATCTGCCACCACTGAGAACAGTCTAGCTCCATCCTCTTTCAAATCTCCCTTCAGGTAGTTGAAGGCTGCTATTAAATCCCCTCTCAGTCTTATCTTGTCCAAACTAAATAAGCCCAGTTCCCTGAGCCTCTCCTCAGAAGTCACGTGCCCCAGCCCCCAAACCATTTTTGTTGCTCTCCACTGGACTCGTCCAATTTGTCCTCATCCTTTCTGTAGTGGGGGTCCCAAAACTGAACACAGTACTCAAAATGTGGCCTCACCAGTGATGAATAGAGGGAAAGAATCACTTCCCTTGACCTGCTGGTAACACACCTACCAATGCAGCCCAGTATGCCATTACCCTGCTTTGCAACAAGGTCACATTGTTAACTCATATTCAGCTTACTGTCCACTGTAACCCACAGGTCCTTTTCTGCAGAGCTGCTGCCCAGCCAATAAGCCCCCAGCCTGTACCGGTCCATGGGACATGGGACTGTCCCACACTAAGTGAAGGACTTTGCACTTGTCCGTGTTGAACCTCATGAGATTCTTTTGGCCCAATCCTCCAATTTGTCCAGGTCAGTCTGAATTGTGGTGAGTACACTCTATGCCATCTTCTAGGTCATTGATGAAGACACTTAACAAAATCGGCCCCAGGACCAACCCCTGGGGCACTCCACTTGATATTGGCTACCAACTATACCTCAAACCATTCATTACTACCCTCTGAGCCCAATGCTCCAGCCAGTTTTCTATCCACCTTACACTCCTTCCATCCAGTCCATACTTCCTTAGCTTGCCTGCAAGAATGTTGTGGAAGATCATATCAAAAGCCTTACTAAAATCACACGTACGCGTACCAAAACTGAAAAATCTGTCCTTTCTAAAGGCCTACATTTCTGTCCAGAAAAATACCCTAATAAAATATTTCAATGTGGAGAGCTAGAAGAATTCTTCCGACGCCTGCACCTCAAAGAATATTTCCATGACCAAACTGAACCCACTTCCAACAACAACTCATCCTCTGACAACATTCAGGAAAAGATCAATGCCAAAAAGCCCCCAAAAACATCAGATTGGACACCTCACAGTGGACAAAACCCTAACCTTGACTGCTACATTGACTGCTTCAGGGAAAGAATGAACAACGAAATAATCAGCAACACACACCACCACAACAACCTCTCTCTACCAGAGAAAAAGGCCATAGAATCTCTAAGATCTAACCACCAAATAGTAATAAAACC
>NW_005841858.1:11065-18532 GCF_000455745.1 Alligator sinensis
TGCACCAAATGCCCTGATGGAAGATATGTAGGAGAGACCAGACAACAACTGCGCACCAGAATGAACGCACACCGGAAATCCATCAAAGACAGAAATACCCAATTACCGGTGGGGGCACATTTCTCACAGGAGGGCCACTCTCGCTCCAGTCTCTCAGTCCTGATCCTCAAAGGAAACTTACACAACACTTCCCAGAGACGAGCCTATGAACTCCATTTCATCAACCTTCTGGATACTAGAGATCATGAACTAAACATAGACATTGGATTTTTGATACATTACAATCTGCCTGGCAACTGACTCCCCAGCCCAGCCCAGCCCAGCCCCTGGCTTCTTTACTTTTTATTCCATCCAGGAAGAGCACACACCAACTGCTGAAACTTCCTCCTCCTGATGAAGGATTTTTGAACCCAAAAGCTTGCTTAATAACTATTCTCCAACTATTTGGGTTGGTCTAATAAAAGATATCAAATTCACCCAAGGAATCTTGTCTTACTAAAATCAAGGTATACCACATCCACTGGTCTCCCTGGGTCCACAGAGCCAGTCTTCTCATTGTAGAAAGCAATCAGGTTGACCAGGCATCACTTGTCCTTGGTGAATCCATGCTGACTTTTCCTAATCACCTTCTACTCCTCCAGGTGCTTAGAAATGGATTCCTTCCTGATCTGCTCCATGATTTTTCCAGAGACTGAGGCAAGGCTGACTGGTCTGTAGTTCCCTGGATCCTCCTTTTTCCCCTGCTTAAATATGGGCGCTATGTTTGCTCTTCTTCAATCATCCAGGACCTCTCTTGATCACCATGAGTTTTCAAAGATGATCTGCAATCTCATCAGCCAACTCCCTCAGCACCCTTGGGTGCATCCCATCCGTCCTAAGGACTTGTATATGTTCAGCTTTTCTAAATAGTCCCTAACCTGTTCTTTTGCCACTGTTGGCTGCTCACCTCCTCCCCAAACCCAGTATAGTAGTGTGGGAGCTGACCTTGCCTGTGAAGACTGATACAAACACAGAATTGAGCACTTCAGCTTTTTCTGCATCCTGTTACAGGGTTGCCTCCATGATTCAGTAAGGGACCCATGCTTTCCCTGATCCTCCTCTTGCTACCAACATACTTGTAGAAACCCTTCTTATTAGCTTTTACATCCCTTGCTAGCTGCAACTCCAAATTCGCTTTGGCCTTCCTGACTTCAACCCTGCATGCCTGAGCAATACTCCTCCCTAGTTATTTGTCCAAGTTTCTATTTTTTATAAGGTTCCTTTTTGTGATTTAGTTTACTGAAGAGTTCCCTGCTAAGCCAAGATGATCTCTTGCCATACTTGCTAGTCTTCCTGGGCATCAGGATGGTTTGTTCCTGCACTTACAGTAAGGCTTCTTTAAAGTACATCCAGCTCTCCTGGACTCCTCTCTCCCTCACAGTGGCTTTCCAGGTGATCCTGCCCATGAGTTCCATGAGTGAGTCGAAGTCTGCTTTTCTGAAGTCCAGGGTCCATACTCTGCTGCTCTCCATCCTTCCTTTCCTCAGGATCCTGAACTCAATCATCTCATGGTCACTGCTGCCCAAGTTGCCATCCACCACTACATTCCCCACCAGCTTTTCCCTGTTTGTGAGCAGCAGATCAAGAAGAGCATGGGCCCTAGTTGGCCGCTCTAGCACTTGCACCAGCAAGTTGCTCCCAACACTCTCCAAAAAGTTCCTGGATTGCCTGTGCACTGCTGTATTGCTCTCCCAGCAGATGTTAGGGTGATGGAAATCCCCCATGAAAAGCAGGTCTTGTGATTGGGAGACTTCCACTAGCTGGCTGAAGAAAGCCTCATCTACCACTTCCTCCTGGTCTGGTGTTCTATAGCAGACATCCACTATAACATCACCCTTGTTGCTCTCCTCTCTAACCTTAACCCAGAGACTTTCAATTACTTTGAATGTGGGCGAGTGGGTGTGACCTGGTTCAGCACAGCACTGCCTCTATCACACACAAACCCAGAGACTTCTATTGAACCTTCTCACTGACCCTCTTTCTCCTGTGTTAAACACCAGCAGCGCAGATGACCCCAATTGATTCACTTTAATAGAAAACGGAAACACTTCTTATTTCTCCTTTCTGGACTCTGGTTTCCACAAATAGGTGACAAAGCAGGGCAGAGAGATGGAAGAGATCCACCTGCTTGAATTCATCCCATACTTTCACTGTATATCATCCTAGGTATACAGTTTTTCTGTTTTCAGTATTAAATGGATTTCAACAGTGATGCTTTTCTACATGGCTCTGTACATTGTTGTAACATACAAGGGCATAAGCATCCATGAGCTGCCCAGAAAGTCCCTTTAACAGATGAAGATGGACACCCCATGCTCAATCAGGGAAACCTTTCTGGACTTTCTGTGCAGCCAGTTAACTAGACAACTGTCTCTACCACTGAGAGATGTCAAGCACCATTTCCTCTAGACATGGAACTTCTTTGCTTTTACCGTATTTACTCAAATACAAGATAAAGTCCCCCCCCAACTAGTATGGGGAAAAAAAGTCCCTCATCTTATATTCACCTACAAGGAAATCTGACTAAATACATTATCTATCATTAAACTGCTGCCAAAAGCAGCACGTGATCAGCAATGGAAACCAACTATGAAGCTGATTAAATGCAGCCAACACTGAAAAACACATGGCCCACATTGGGTAAACATGCTGATGGGAACTGTGTGCATGTCTCTGTGTCTTTTAAAAAATGGACAGTTTCTCTCCCAGGAGGGAATGAGCACTGGGCTTGGAGTTACTGCAATACCAGGCTGGCATTTGGAGAGCTCCAACACCTGCCTCTGGCACCAAAAATGCTGATGGGAATCTACTACAAGGATAAGTTCCTTCAGCCCATATGAATAAGACATATGGTAGAGCCCATTAAGCAGAGTCCGCCTCACTGCTGATAGGCCTGTGAAAAGCCACTACTATTTCCTTCAGATTTTGATTTGGCTGATGCGGGGACAGTGATTTGATTTGATGATTCAAATCACTGTCCCAAATCGATTCAGCTGAATCTGATTCAGAGACTCGGCTGCCACCAAATTAGCCAAATCTCTGAATTAAACAGGCCCCACCTGCTCGTCCAACTCCATCAATGGCTGCCCCACCTGGCCCCAGTGTCCTGGCACTTTAAAAAAAAAAAAAAAAGCCCTGCACTCACCGGTCCGTGCCAGGAAGGGGATGACCCTCCTTTCCCCCCACTGCCCTGCGCTGTGTGAGGGAGCTCTGCCACGAGCTCCCAGAGGCCATAACAGCTGCTGCAGCACTCAGTGAGTGCAGGACTATTTTTTTTTTTAAGGAGCTGGGATGATGGGGCTGGGCAGGGCAACCATTGATGGGGCTGGGAGAGTGGGTGGGGGTTGGGGGGTGCTCAGGTGGGCTTGGGGAACAGACAGGGGATGGGGCCTGGTGGGAGTCCCCCCCACCCCGCTCCTTCAGCCTGCCCCCTACTTATTGGCATGGAGTTCAGGTCCATCTCCCTGTGGTGGCAAATGGGGAACTGCCTAAATCACTGAATCTTCTCTGATGCTTTTCCGAATTGATTTGGAAGCTTCAAATCAATTCGGACCTTTTTATTGGTCTCCTGAGTCAATTCAGATTTGGAGATTCAACTGGTGAATCAGGCTGAATCAAATCAACAACCAAAGCTTCACACAGCCCTAACTGCTGATTCTTTTCAAGTCATGGTGAGCCACAACATGGCATACCCAGAATCCCTCTCTTGGCCCCTCTCTCAGCCAGGCACATATGATTAGTGTGGCACCACCCTCCATGAGGTGAAACCAGACCAGGTTGCCCTGCACCTCATCTGCATATACATTTTAGAGCATCTTAGGACTCATGACAAGAACATCTGATTCCAGTCATGAGTGGGGACTAATTAGCACACAGAGTCTTTGTGGTGGGGTATCAGGAGCACACACACATACTGAGTAGTGCTGAACTGTAGGGTTACCATGGCTTGAAATATTGTTGACTCTGGTGGCACCCTTCCCAATGCATAATGTGGTAAATCATAAGCTTTTTAGGTTTGGACTAACATCACACATGGCCTTTTGGCTAAGATCAAGTTCCAGAAAAAGGTCCATCAGGTCTTTAACCAAGACTATAGTGGTACTTCCCTATGTACCTTCCAAATGCATTTATTCACCTAATTACAATGGTGCCACAGGCTACAACATAGACCTTTTCTTTCTGAATTCAACTTTAAATCCTTGTTCTCCAGTAAGTGCAAATGGGTACAGTCATCTGACTAATAAAAATGTATCGCCCGATAGGCACTCCCTGACCTTATGGCCTTAAGACTAGAATAGCCTTAGACTGGAATAGCAGTAGTATTGTAGGTCATCACTAAGAGTATTAATAGAGGTGCGACAAAAGCCTGCATAGTTCCTGTGGGGGCCTTAGTTATGCCAGGCCATGGGTCCATACATTTCTTTAGTTTATTCTTTAATTTTACAAGTCCTAAATGTATTAAAGTAAAAAAGAAGGGTGCTTCACAGGTTGTGTTGCCCTGTGGGGTCAGGCCAACTCTCAGGATCTCAATATTGCGCTGTTAGACAGGAGGGTATGACACAATTGGACACATACAGACACACAAATCAATTAGATGCATACACACAAATAAACATCCAAACTAGCCTAGGCACGTGCATACCTATCACCAATTCAAGCACATACACCATACACCCCAAAAGTTAGACAAAAATCAATTGTCCGTACCTGCACACTCAGTACACATACACAGATCACTAATTCATATATCATGCACATAACAACATACATATATATATACACACACATCCTCACCAATTCACACACATACAACCCACCTGCACATACGTACTAACTTGGATGGTACAGTATGTATGTGCGTGCTTGGGGTACCTGGGATACTTGAGGGAAGGTTAAGGTGAGCGAGAGGGAGAGAGAGTTAAAGCGTAGGGAATGAAAGTTGCCAGAACCAGGATTAGAACGGGTGGACTAGAGAGAAGCTGGCTGAGGAACTGAGGCTTGGAGTTACTGAAGGTCAAATGGCCCCAGGGTTACTTGAGGTCACTGGTGCAAGGGGAAAAGCCTGGTGGCAAGGAGGAGACAGCCAGGAAAGAGAAAGAGACATAAACCTGGAAGCTTGAGGCTGGAAACTGAGGCAGACAGGTGAAGGATTGGTGGGGGGGCAGATAAGTAGTGGCAAGGAGGAGACAGCCAGGAAAGCAACTGAGGCAGAAACCTGGGAGCTCAGGGGAAAAGGCAGTGGGGATAAGACAGTGGCAAAGAAACAGGGGGGTTGGAGGCAGAGAGGATCTCAGGACAGGTGCTGGAGGTGGCGGTGAGCCAGAAGCAGGAGAGGGAGAAATGAGACAGAAGTTAGAGGGGCGAGGAGCAGAGATTGGAGCAGGGCTGGAACCGTAGTAAAGCAAAACCCAACTCAGGGGTCCAGATAACAGTTTTATTGAACAGACAACGCACTACATGTGTGCCCATCCAGGCAATGTCAGTCCTGTTCCAGAGGGCTCCAGGTGTTCTTACTGAGCATGTGCAGCTTGGAACAATGGTGGGTTGCCTCATCTTTTGTTTCTTGAATGCTGAGGGTGGTTCCAATGGCTGGGTCGTTGGTCCAGGTATTGGTGTTGATGGTTCGGTCATTCAAAGGGAGCTATTTTTAGACCTACTGCAATTTTCTCTCAAGCACCCTCATTCATCCCCATTCATTCAGGTACAAAGTTACATAGGAGGGGTAGGTATGAGTCATAGGTCAGGGGACACAAGATGGAGGCTTGACATTACAAGATGGAAACTTGACATGACTTATGCTAACTTACATATGTAGGCCTAAAACAGTAATCACATAATATAAAAGTAGTAAAAAAATCAATATACACATAATAATTATCACTTATAAAACAGTGGGTATCTATATCAAAATAGCAAGGCACTTCTTTGCAAAGAGGGGAGAGAAAAATAAAACTTACTACTTAAAATAAAATGTTAAAGCTTATCCTACATCTTAGCTTACTTATACTCATCTATAGAGAATAGAGAGGGAGAGAAAAAGTCAGAAATGGTTGGGGAAGGGCAGGGAATGCATTTTAAAATAAGCAAAAAGAAAAACTGGGGGTCTTGCTACAGTTGGGGTCATTAAAAGAGCAAGTATGATATAGTCTACTTAGCAGTACATGTATGCCAGAACCCAGTGACTGAAAGGTTACTGTCATTTTTGATCATTACTACTAGTTGTTTTCAGCATCATATTTAATATGGGTTTTTTTGCTGCCTGAGGTCAGAAGAGCAAGAAGTATGACAATGGCTCAGTGAGCAATGCATTAAAAATACCATCCTACCCTTACTTCAAAAAATCAGTCTGTTTCTGCTTTGCCACATATACAATTGTAGGATGTGACTGTACAATGCTTTAACAGACACTGTACCAGCCACCCGTATACTACTGGAAGGAATCCAAAGGGGGAAAAAAAGTCGTACCATCTTTATCAGACGGGAGCAGACAGTGCTTTTATATTTTATGAGTAGTAAAGTGGACTGAGATTGTGATAGTCAAAATGCTTCCAGCTATAACTTGGGAAGTGAGAGGGCACACTTGAATACACAATAGCTACCAGATTGTATGGAGTGGCAAAGGAAAAATAACTGATTAGGCTAACTTTTCGATAGAAGACTTTTGGAGAGGAGCTAACTTCTCTGGTGTCCAAAAGCCAAGGTTAGATTCGGATATGTACCAAATTGGAGCCAAAATGTAATAGGTGGAGATGGAATTCTACATTTGTGCCAATCTCTAAACATACTCTGAGTATGTTAAATAGGGGAATGGAAAAAAAAATAAAACAAAACAAAAGCAGTATACAAACAAGATTGGTATAGACACTTGGGCACTTGAGAGGAGACATTGATCTGTTTCTTACAAGTTACAAATCTTCCTTTGTTTCATTTGGAAGTTTTAACCCTGCCTTTTTCACTGGGTTGTCACTTGAAGAAACTTCCACTTGAAGACAGAAAGTCGTGTGTTGAAGAGGCTGCAGGTGTCACAAAAGCAGTGGCTAGGTGGTAAGCACTTTTCCAAAATGGCCCTTGTTTAGATGCCAATTGGAATCTGAGTTGTGAAAAATGTGGCCTATGACTTATTTGCTGACTACCTTGGTATTCATCTGATCTTTTCATTATGACCTTTTAAATGAGCTACAGATTTGCTTTCACTACTTAATTGGCACATTAAAGCTTAAAGAAGTATATTTTGGGCCCCAAATTCCTGTCAAGTTTGCCCTTGCAACTCTACTTGCTTTCACAGAAAGCGCATTTGAAGACTGAACAAGCTCTTCCAGTCCTGTAGTTAAGCTTTACACAGAAAATGGCCACACTTCAGAACAAAATTTAATATTACCAGATGCACAAATAACTACAAAGTTAGCCACAGCCTTTGTATAGCTGTTA
>NW_005841858.1:18563-20218 GCF_000455745.1 Alligator sinensis
AACATTAGTATCATTATCACATGGCTATCATTAGTATTATTATCATTAGTATCATTATATCACATGGCTATACTTGCACCCTGACTTCTAGACACCTTTGGATCAGAGTCTAGAAGTCAGGGTACAAATATAGCCATATGCTTGTGCAGGCAAATGTTGATGACCACATACAGACACTGATCTATGTGGGCATTATAAGTAATCTATGCACACAGATGTGCTACTTGTAAGTTGAACAAATAAAAGAAGAGTGAAAACATTTAAAAACCCTGTATTTTCAATTCAATCCCAAATGTAGGGGAACCTTGGGTTTAGCTCAACTATCCTGTGTGTTAAAACTACAGCTTGCCTAGTCTACATTAGGAAGTGAAACATGCATTAGCTAACGTTCAAAAGCACTTTATTCCTAGTGAAGGTAAGCCCTTCTGCACGTGTACATTTGCAGTCCTTACTACTCTTACATGGATTTAAAAGACTTTCAGACAGAATAAGAGCATTCAGAGAATTCTCTGCTTGATGATTGCTAAAAACGGAGGAGTTAGGCAGAACTCTTGGGGTGAGGGTTGTTGTTCTACCCTAACTTTTTTTCCAACATAGATTTTGTTCTTACATTAACAATATAGGTAATGTTTCTGCAGCGCAATTGTAATTTGATTATGTAAGGCTGTAATTGTCATCCAAATGCTTTGAACTGTCTTCTACTAAGTAAACAAGTCTAAAATTTCATGGACGCATGATTTCTGATATGCAAGAAATCATGCATAATGGACTATCAAATGGTTTTCCCTAGGTCTCCATATTGAGCAATTTTCAAAATCCAGACAATTCCAATTAAAGAATGTCTCTTATTGTTGAAAGACAGTACTTCTCCCTAGGGAATTACCTTTGTCTCTGGAGCTACCATAAGAGTGGAAGGAAGCCCATAATGCCAATAAGAAAAGAAAAGGAAAAAGTAAAGAAAAGGAAGAAGTGGCAATCCCAGCAATTACTACCCCTTAAATCTATTTGTTCCTAAAGGAAGTAAGGTATATTTATTGAGAGAATAATAATTGTATCATTGAGGACAGTCAACCTGAAGGTACAGAGTGAATTTCAAGCAACCCATGAAATAACAAGATTAAGGCAGAATACAGCAGCACTTCTGCTTGACCTTTGGGACTCAAAAAAATACAGCGCATATCTCAGAAGCCCAGAAGTAGATATGTATGCAGGAAGACTCAGGGAGGGATCCAAAAGTCTTCTTCATGGACAAAAGACCATAGTAGTCCCTGCGTTCAGAGAAGCAGTCCAGGCCTGCTGTCTCTATATTCCTAAGGGTTCAAATGAAAATCATAGAGTCTGTTAATTTTCTCTGTGGCTTGGGGAGCTAGACTTAATCCCCCTCCAAAATTTTGGATGGTAGGATATGTCTATGTCATCTACATGGCAAATTTTTAATAGAGACTAATGTCTGTCAAGGGGTATTGGTCAAGAACAAACTTGCAATCTCCACCAAGTTGTGATCACCACAAGTGACCACTCTTTAACTGATGCAAATGTATAGTGCAGTATGCACCCATATAAAGTTTTAAAAATATGCATTAACATTGATGTACATTTACAAAAACAACAAGCCCCATACACTTTTTCTCCCCAGGGAAAGGAAGAGGGAAAGA
>NW_005841858.1:20228-20913 GCF_000455745.1 Alligator sinensis
AGATGGTATTTACACCAGTTAAAGCATTGCTGGATGATGCAAAGACCCTGGGTAATGAGTACAAGAAATCTAAATCTGAATCTAAAGAGATCAGGCCTAATCTTTCTTCCACTCAAGCTATCCTGTCCATTCTGCTGATGCAGAGGAATTACGGTGTGCTAACACTGGTGAGAACTTCCATCCCAGCTGTGGCATCTTAAACTATGGCAGTTTTCTGAGGACAGACATTCGTTACTACATGAGTGGAGTCACTAACATTTTTCCCTTACGTAAAAATCAGTTCAGCTACTGGAGAAATTCCCAGTTTGATTATTTCAAAAAATTACAGTCAATATGAACGTAGTAGTATTTCACAGTCTCAATTTAAAAAAAACCTGAAGACTGTCCAATAATAGTATTTCCCATTCTTTTAAGTAAAGTCTAATAAAAGTATCTTTAATATTCATATTGTTGTAAAGGTACATAATTACATTTGCCCATATTACATACAACCCCTCTAACAATAGAAGGAGAGCTTTCAGTAAGCACGCTAATAATGTACGCCCACTCTGAATCCCCTTTATACAGGCAGAGTAGTGAAAGAAATCCTTCTAGCATAAATGAGAATCAAGCCCTGGAAGAGTCTGTTCAAGTTTTTCTTCACATTTTGTAGTAGATGTTATCACTGGGAATACTTTGTCATGTG
>NW_005841858.1:20923-62991 GCF_000455745.1 Alligator sinensis
TGCCCTCTTTCTCGTTTAAGATGCTTCAAGCATAGTATAGTTAGAAAAGGACATGATCCAAAGATTTCAGTGAACAAAACAGAAACTTTGAATTGAAAAGCTGTTCTGTCTACAAAGGAGAGCCATCTTATAGGCCATTGTACCACAGAGCTAGCAAGAAAAATGGACTTGAACAGACCTTTGGGAACCTTTAGTTGCGTTTCACAGCCTTTAATCAAACCACCATAACGATATCTTTCACCGTTTCAAAAGAGCTGGCAGCACCACAGATCGTCTTGATTATGATCATGTTTTGATTAAAAGTTTCAGTTGATATGAGGGATGATCTTTTCCTCACAACATTCTATATAAGAAATTAGTACTGACCTATATACACCAGACTTTTTAGGGAGGGAGGAAGCAAAGGCACGTGTTCCTGGAAGACTGCTTCCTGAAAGGTTTGTTCATCTAAAACCAAGTATGTCATATTCAATCTATTAACACTGTAAGAACAGATTGCTTGTTATTGTTTTATAAAAATACACATCCACAATACAACAATGGACATAAAGCAGAAAGAGAGAAGTGGAAAAAGCCAGAGTACAGATTTAGTATATATAATGCTTGTTTTGTATAAGCTTTTGGTCTTCTAGATTAATGTTTTTGACTTCTCATTTGACTTTTGGTTTTACATCACTTTTCCATGCAGTTTTGTAATCTGAAAGGATGATCTTTTCTGACTTGTACAATAAATGAAAAATGATGTACACTGTACCGTCTGTTGAACTACCAAATGTAATATAGGCAAGGCATTAATAGGCGTCAATATTACTCCAATTCCAACATAAGACAGCTCTTTACAAACTCCTTTGAACATTTTATTTCAAATTAAATCCACCATTTGGACAAACTTTGGGAGCTGATTTCAATTCTAATAAAATTAAGAGTGTATGCAATAAACTATGACTATGGAAAGAGACATGCACAAGAAGCAAACAATCTTTCTTTGAGTTTATCACTTGGATTTGAAATAATAAATCCCAGTTGTTCACAGTAATCTCACCTGTAGATAACTTTAACTCATAAGAAGTTGTGTACCATCTGGCAACACTATCAGGTTGTATACTATGCTCCTTAGGGTCAAGTCTCTTTCCTGTTAGAACCTGAAAACAAATGAGGAACTAAACAAAAGGAAATACAATAAAATAATTTTCCAGCTATAAATGATAAAGAAATGCTGAATTACAGTCTTAGGCAATGTTCCTGTGATAATCTGAAAATTAATCTTATCATATCATACTGCCACACAACTTCAGAAGGTTTTTTTTATCATAATTGTTAAATGTTTATCATATTGTTTTTCGTATTTATTTCTTTATCATATTGTTTATCAAGGTATCAGCAAACATCTCTTTTGTTTATCGTAATGCCCAGGTATTTTCCATGTCTTAAATTATTTCTGAATTCTAGGACTTAGATTGCTCACTTCAGTGTGGTGTAGACCATTGAAAGAGGAGCACTTATGCTAGACAAACTTCAAATAAAAGAATATTTATACAAAAAAAAAATCTCTGTGCCAGCTATTTGAGCTTTTACTGACTACTCCTGAAGAGACTTATCTGAACCAGAACATTTTCTTTTATAGCCCAGCTTCCCTGTGTCAGAGCTTAAAGTCATTCATGCCTGCCAACTTGTAACTAATCTTTGTTTTTAAGCTACTTCTGTTTATGTATTGGTTACAGCCTTTGCAAACACCTTAATGAGAGAAGACAAGACATCTCCATCCAGGCCCCGCTCCTGGGAAGGAGGCTGCACAAGTCCTTATACTTGAGCAGCTCTCTGCATGCCAGTTTTGCTTGTGGTTTGCTTGAAATTACCCCACACAACAATATTTTGCTTTAAAAACAGATGAAATAGCAATAAAGCAAAGGGAAAAGTTTGCCTGACAGTTCAGTTGAATGCATTACAAAACACATTAAGACAAAATTTGAAAACTTCCCTTGCACTAATTTAGGATAAGTATTGATAACCAGCAGATGGGTCATTGGACTATAGTCAAGAAAATGGGTCCTGGGGGAAATCACTTCACCTCTCTGCCTCCATTTCTCCAATTGCTTAGAGACCTACCTTTTGTATTAAGGGTCAAATTTCCAATATATTTTTGCATCCAAAGATGAAGATAGGCACCTGAAAAATCCTACTAAAGGCTAGATCTTATTTTCCTCTGCATGTCCAAGTGGCATTTATCTATATTTGGCACTTCTTTGGCAGTTTGTGATTTAATCCTGGGCAGGGAGTAGGAGGAGGGTGACAGCTCTCCCATGATCATCACAATCATGCACAGTGGTTAGGCTATTCTCCCAGGAAGCAAGAGACTCGTATTCCAGGCCTCTCCCACTCTGGGGCTTTGAACCCGGGTAGCTGCCATTTAGGCATTCTCAAATGAGATAGGATCTAGTCTGAGTGTCTGTCTGTCCCATACAGCACCAGGGGGCAAGAATTCGAAAATGTACATAGGCATCTAACTGTTAATGACACATATGGGAGTTGTGTCCTTAAATATCATTTTAGTACCTTTAAAACCATGGCTTCAAGTCCCTGTTTTGACGGTCCCGTCAGTCTGCTTAATACCCCCCTCCTGCCATCCAGACATTTTGCACATTGGTTCAACCTGCTTCTCTTTTCCTAATTCGTGAAGTTCATTATCCTATCAGCATGATATTACAGCATAAAGTTATCCTAACTGCAATATTTCCATCACCAACATGTGTTCAGGAATACCATCTGGAGGCAACACATGCACATGCACACACACATTTTTGTATTACTGCTCTGCTTGCATTGACTGAAAACCGTCAAACAAACCAAGCACTTCAGAACCAGCCACCATAAAATACTGTCACTTTCAATGCTTGCCTTGCTACCGGCACCCATTTCTGCTGATCTAGAGTGCAGTATTAAGTGACATGCTGTTGTAGTGCTCTGAGTACTTTATTCTTCAACTGAGGGTACATTCTTAATTCCCTTTTACTCCCTTTTGGAGTTCAGAGCCCTTAAATCCTGCACATCACACAGGCTATATTACAACCTCATTTCCGGCACTCTAAATCTGAAGCAACTCCATTTTAATGATGTTACTGTAGGCTTGCATTAGTAGCTGAGATCAGAGTCTGATCCATTAAAACATATTAATCCAAATTGCTGACTGACTCAAAAGGAAGAGCACCCCCCACAATCTTGCTCAGTTTTTTAGAATAGTCTTTTTTCCTGTGTCAGGCACACTCCTGAAGACCTCTAACTGCAGCTAGAAGTATTATGAAATGCTGGAAAAGAGGATGCCATTGGCCAGAACCATGCCATGTAAAAGACAGGTAGTCCTTCTTAGAGACCACACAACCCGAGTCATCATTAGATTCCATACAACTTTAATTACAACTGCAAGAGTCTAGCCCTAGTGCCAATTAATAAGGGGAACAAGGAAATTATGAAACATATGAGAAAACTGATTTTATTTGAGTTATTGTGAATGAGATCAGAACAACTATTTACTTAATTATTCAATAGTAATTGAATACTTATAATAATACAGAGAAAAATAATAAAATCAATAATCTCCTCAACCTGCCTTAATACTTCTGTTCCTGACCTGATCACATAGATTTTATGATTTTCTATTTGTTTTTTTCATTTAAAATTACATGGAAGAGATTAGAGAGAGAATTTTTGGTTTATATATTGTTTACATGCAATTAGTGAAGAACATCTATAATTTGGTCTTTCAGTTCTGATAGTTTTAATGGGACATAAATCTTAGAAACCAATTTCAGGTAGAGATATACTCACATTTATATATTCAAAATTCCATAAATATTTCCCAAGCCTATCTTAAAATTTGGTCTTCTCCTGAACTTCATTACTTAAAATATTGGCCAAAATTAAATAGAGGAGGGGCATCAATATACATAGAAACTGAATTTATTTAAAATCAGCAATTTTCAGTGAGGTTTTCTTTTTATATATCATTTACAAGTTCTTCTTTGAATGCTGTGGACAACATTTTTGTGTTTAATTTCAGGACAACATGCAGGAGTAAAAACATGGTGTGAAAGCAAACGAGTAATTGACAGCTAGAGTCAGAAGATGGGTTTCAAAACCTTCAGAGTTTGTGACTGATACAAGCTGACAAGATTTCAAAAGGAACTAAGGAAATTGTTACACTGGAAAATGCAAAAGTATAAATGAAACCATGGAAACAGAAGGCACTTCTACATGTGCTCCAAGGGTGCAGGGGTGGCGCTTTAATTAGAGTGGCTCCTAGAGCCACTCTAATTAAAGCGCTGCCATATCTCCTCTATTAGCATCCCTGCACTTAAAAATGGTGGCAGGGGTGCTTGAGCTAAAGCTCATTCAACAAGCTTCAGTTCAAATACCCCTTCTGCCATTTTTAAGCATGGGGACACTGATACAGGAGACACAGGCACTGCTGGAGCACGGCAACTGCCACGCTCCAGCAGACTCGATTAATCAAGTCTTCTTTGATGCGCTGGAATGCCAGGCACCCAGAAACACTGAATTTTATCAAATTTGGAAGTGAAATTTCACTCAAAATTTGACAGCTCTAGGTTACAGTATTGGAGACTCTGCTAAAGTTTGCATTCATACCTGTTAATGTCTATAGAAAAGAGACCAATTAAGGCACAGGCATGATAGATTAATGGGCCTAGGGCCTAACTTCTGGATTCATGTGATTCAATGAGAACATAAGCTGTTCCTTTGAATTTTGTTTCTTGCCTGACAATACACTCCAAAATTAACCAATGGGCAAGCCTGCATACAGTGTGAAACGATATATCTGATGAGTGATACACCTCATTCATCTTAGTCACAGTTCTATCACAAACACCTCTCATGAGTTTAGAGAAAACACCTGCTATCATTTCTAAGTCACTTATAGACTCATTTTTTTCCACATGATATGACAGATCTATTTGTTGCATACAGTAACTGGGTATAGCAGTCTAAAACGTAGGTGGTGCTACATCTTAGTGCTTTATTGGATCAGTCTCTTAGAGCTGGTCTCCACAGAGAAAATAGTGAATGGTAAGCAAAAGTGAAAATGTGCAGCCCATTAGCCATTCTGAACTGCCTCTACACATGGACACCTTCAGTACAAACCAGCTCACTTTCAAAGGGCCAGATTCTATTTTGATTTATATCTCTTGTTTCTGAGCACAGCGCTCCAATCACCAACCCACTGCTTAGGTTTTATCCAGCCTGTCTCCTGAAGCTGAGTCCGTGCACCTTACATTTATTGGTCATTGGATACAGCTGATGGAGAGCAGTAAGGAAATTTCTGTCCCCTTGGGAGCAGGGGCAAATGCTAGATCCAAGGTGCCCCCACCACCTAAAGCAGCCACCACGTTACTGAGCTGCACACCCTCTTGCTTGTTGTTTTCCTTTTACTGCCAGATATTGCTCTTTCTTGGCTACTCAGGAGGCCAGCTTCAAGGAGAAGAGTGGAGAAAGGATTGGATAACCTGTGGCCTGGTGGTTAGAACAATGTGATGTAGGTTCAATCTCTAGCTCCTTAATTTCATACTGCAGTCCCCTGCATATAAGATCACATATACATTCCTTCCAGACTGCCTTAAATGAATTGAAAGGGCTATGCTCTTTTGGTCTGACAAGTCTTTAAGAGACAGCTTAATGATTTCTCACCTTTTTTCATAATCTGTTGCAGCACTGATTAAATAAATGAGGGATATGGCACAGTTTGAACCAGTTGCCTAAAAAATTCAGAATTTCAAGCTACAGTAGTTGTGATTCAGCTGATACAGGACATCTTGTACAAAAGAAGTCTGCAAGCATTCAAGAAAACACAAAACACACTGTAGTTTCATTATAAAACCAAACTAGGGTAAAGTTCTGTCTTTGTTAACTATCTTTAACAAACTGAACAGCATGTTGAATGCATTCATCTAAGGATATTACTCATCAGCTTCAGTTCTGCAGCACTGCAACTATTTTTCAAAGTATATTTTATCTTATACTTGTACATAGTTGACAGGGGTGGATATATTTACTTTTTCCTTCTGTTCATGACCTTTGCAACTGTTTACATTGCCAGGCCCAATACCTTTTGTATATAGATAAAATAAAACCTGCATTACCTGTATTGTTCTCTTCACCTATCATTTGATGTCTCAGCTTATTTAGCATCATTTATATTATTGCTTCCAATTATTGAATCTCATCCTTAGAAATGTTGTAATACTTTCAACTCTAACTGACAACAAAAAAATAGCTAGGAGAAAGGGCTATGCCTCCCAATACTGTGCCAACTCTCAGAGCTGGCTGCAGCAACAGGAGCATACAGTGCTTTGTTTCTAGATGATTGTAAGGTGTATATTCTCTGCATCTTGTAGGAGATGCTACCTTGCAGGATTAGGCCCACTTATTTTATGCACAAGGAAGTTTTTTCATTCATGTCTATTTGAAACATAATGTATAAAGCAGACATAAATTACAGCTTGATTTAATAGAAGAACACAGGACTTGTCAATGGAGATCAGTCTTATGGGGTTCCCAAGTCCAGGTTCCCGTATCTGGTACTGACTCAGACAATGGCCAGTACCACATACCTCAGAGAAATCCTACAGTGAGTCTTTATATATTTACATATCAAAGAGAGATTCCTGGTAAACTCCTTCAGTTTGTGGGTAGTTTATGCTCTAAGCATATGTATTTGTTTCCCATATAAGTGACCCTAACATATCTAATTTATCTACTTAAACTACCATTATTTTTTCTATACCTGGCAGTTGGCAATACTTTTGGCAAGTTAATTATGAATGTTCTAAAAGGCATTTCCTTTTATCAATTTCAAACTTCCTGGCTTTCATTTTCCTCAAATGTCCTTTGCTTTTGTGAAAAGGTAAATAGGAGTGCCCAAGTTTATTACTATTGTGTATACTTCTAGTATTCACTCCCTTATTTACTCTTCATAAGGAAGTTTCTCTATATCCCTGTTCTTGTTGAGATTTCTGGACCATTTCATCTTTGCTACATTTTTTTCAGATAGGGTGACTAGAACTGAATGGAGTATCTTTTGCTGGCAAGACACTCCTTCTCTAAACCATGTATGAACGTGACACCTGAGCAGGGCAGATTATACCAGGGCAGTCGACATCATCCATTACCATTTCTTTACCTAATAATGATTTCTCTATATATCTCTGGCTAACTAGTGGAATGTCATATAACTAAGTACTCACTAGGCACGTCTACACAAGATGCTACGTTGCCGTAGCTCATTGCTATGGTGACATAGCGTTGGTGGGCACGAATCTGCTACTGTGTTGCTACTGTGCAGTGGGGTTGGAAATGACCCATGCACCACCAAGACTGTACAGTAATGGTGGTTACTATGCATTCATTTAGTACAGGAAACCCTCACTATTCATGGGTTTGGCATTTGCAGTTTCAAATATTCGCAAATGCCGAGCCCACTTCTTAAATACACTTAAAGGAGCTCTCTGGGAGCTCCGCGCTTGCCGTCACTGGGCTCCTGCTGCCACGCTCCCACCATCGCCAGAGCAGCCATGCCCCTCACCAGCTGTCGAGGGCACTGAGTTCATGAACGCAGATGGCGTTCATGAATGCAGTGCCTTATTCGAATTTTTCACTGAATGTATCCCCCATGAATGGGGATGGTCGCTTGTACTTGCTTTAGCAGTTTGGCATATATATATAGATACTTCTATGGTTTAGTATGTAGACTTGAGGGCAGATATTTCTGTAAAAGAGATGATATTGATTTCCCTTTCTCTTGACATTTTAACATTTTTCTATTTGTCTCCATCCAAAACCTAATGTTTGAAAAGTGGCTACTTGTTCACTTGTTCTTAAGACAGAATGTTTAATAAATGTCAGAACACAGGTCATTGGATACATTGTCCTAACATTCCCTCACATATTTTTGTTTCATTGCATAACTGGAATCTGGATTGTTTAGGAAGCTGGGCAGAATGGACAATTAATAAAAGCAAAATAGAGATGAAAACCAAAAGTGATTGCAGGTTTTTGACACTGTGCACTAAACATGTTAAATAAGTTTTAAACCAGCAAATTTAACCCAGTTCAAGCTCCTGAACTTTGTGCCCATCCAATTCAATGGCAAAACTCCAAATTACTTCAGTGATGTTGCCCAGGCCAAATTTAACAAGAAAGCATAAGCATATGTATGAAGGTCACTAAAATGTGGTAGAATTTTCTTTTCCTATTATATTTCCTTCTCTCTCCATTCCTATTTTGAACCAAACCATGACAGGGAGGGAACTGGGGGAGTCAAAATTGAGGGGTTAAACAACTTGGATGCTTTATCAAGTGTAATAGTTACTAAGGCTGTGTGTAGATGAAACAAGAGGCATGTGTGCACGGCACTTTAAAGTGGGCTAAATGCTTTTGCACCACTCTAATGGTGTCGGTGTTTGAACGCCTTGGTGGCGTATTGCACATTAATTCCAGCCACTGTAGGAAATTCAGCGGCATAATGCGCCTTAAACTCCTTTGAGGAGTTTTAGTTTGCTGCCCCTACAGCTGCAGAGCGAAGCACTGGGCTCCGTGCAGCTCAGGGGCTCTGCGAGCAAAGCAGACCTGGGAAAGCAGTCTGCCCAAGAAAAGCAGTAAGCGTGATCTTTTAATTTTTTTCCTCCCTGGAGCCTGCCTGATCTGTGCGGGGGCCCAGTACTTCCCTCCTCAGCTGCAGTGCCCCCTGGGATAGTCCAAGCCAGGTGCCTGCAGCCAGGTGCCACCTGAGGGAAGCACCAGCCTCCCTGCCCCCCCTCCCCCCTCCCCACAGAGCAGGGACCGCTCCGCCTGCTGGCAGCTCACCCACCCCTCCCCACCGGAGGGGCAGGTAAGTCAGTGGGGTGTGTGCACGGCACGGGGGTTTAATCATCCCTAAATTGGAGCAGTGTTTTTTAAAACCCACCGCTTCAATTTAGGTCCCCCATTTTGTCTACACACACCCTAGGGAGATAGTGAAATGTGTCAGTCAAATAAATCATAAAACCATAGAAAATAAGGCTGGAAGGGAGGTCATCTATTCCATTTGCTACCCGAAGGCAGAATCAGTTGTACCTAAACCATTGCTGTCAAATATCTTCCTACCTTGTTCTTAAAAACTTTCAGTGCTGGCGATTCCTTAACCTCCCCAGGTGACCTATTCCAAAGCTTAACTAGCCTTACAGTTAGAAAGGTTTCCTAATGCCTAGCCTTATTTTCCCTTACTATAATTGCAGCTTGTTATTTCTTGTCCTATTCCCAGTGGACATAGGATAGGTTTATAACTTTTTTTTGTTTTGCAGAAACCTTTTACATATTTATAGTCTGTTATGTCTGGCATCATTCTTCTATTCGCTAACCTAAAAGCAGTCAATTCTTTCAAACTTCCCACATAGGTCACATTTTCTAAACCTTGAATAATTTTTCTTGATTTCCACTGGACTCTTTCTGATCGGTTCACAATTTTTCTGAAGTACTTCAACTGAAGCTTCACCAGTGTTGAGCAGACTGGAGATATTATATCACCCATCTTGCATATAATATTCCTCATAATATTACATAGAATGTTTGCTTTTTTTGCAAGATTGGTGACTCGTGTTCATTATAATCCAGGGATTCTTTTCTGCAGAATTGCTGTCTAGTCAGTGGTTCCCCCGCTTACATTTGTATAGTTATTTATACCTATTTTTGCACCGAATGGTATCTAGTTCTTCTAATTTGTCAAGTTAATTTTGAATTCTAATCCTGTCTTCCAAAGTGCCTACAGCATCTCCACTGCACGCCTGGTATTGACTACAAATTAGATAACTGTACTCTGTTTCTATTATCTATTCATTAATGAAAATATTGAATAGTGTTGGCTTTAGGAAACATCACTATAAAATCCACTAAACAATGAATGATATATAATTACTCCGAGTATAGTATTCCAACCAGCTTCCAAATTACCTAGCTTATTTAGGCTGTATTTCTCTGGCTCATTTATGACAAGTTATACCATATTATTAAAATCCAAGATGAGGGGAAAAGCCCCTCATTTTGGATTGAAGTATAAGGTGTGTGGAGGGGGGGAGAGGGGGCAGCAGCACCTATTGCAACTTGGGTCAGAGCCACAGCTGCTGCCTTGCCTTCCCTCCCTGTCCTCCCCCACCCCTGCTTAGCTTTGCTCCGGCTATGGCACTCCTTCAGCCCAGGGCACATGCTCGCTCCAGCCCCAAACCATCCCAATAACAACTGTTGTGGTAGCAGTACTGCTACTGGGCTGGTTACTCATGTGCCAGTGCTGCTACCCATGTGCCTCATGCCCCAGGCTGTAGCAGGTCCAGAGCTGTATCAAATCCAGATGGTAAGGAATGGGGAAAGGGCAGGCAGGGGTTGGGGTGCAAACAACAGGGGAAGCCAGGTTGGAGTGGGGGGGGCAAGAACTGTGGAGACAGCATGTGCCAGGGGGAAGGGGTCAAGCCACTTGACTTGCCCACTGCCTGCCCTCCCACCATCTTCCCCTCCCATCACCTGCCCCACTATGTGCTCCCTGCCACTGCTTTCCCCACTGCAGGGGTGGGGAGGTGTAATAGAGAGCCAAAAGCTCCTGTTACTTTAAGGGTGAAGGAGCAGAAGAGAGCCTCAGGCAGGGAAAGCTGCTTATTATGAACTGCCAAAGAACAGGTACTCGAGGATTTACCTGATGCAAGCATTTAGTACAGCACTAGCCATGCTGCAATAGCACCATGGGCTAGAGCTTTGAATGGGAGATAAGACAGGAGCACAAAAGAGACCAGCAGCAGTTAGTCACCCTGAGGTTGAGCCAACAAGCTGAATCAGTAAACACCTGCAGCAGCACAAGGAGACACCCACCAGTAGAGGGCAGGGCCAAGGAGGTATATAACACAAGCCCTGAGTCAGGAGGGTCAGTCTGGTGTTGGAGGCTGCTGAGGCAAGAGCCCCAGAACAAGGGGAATACAGAAGCTCTGTTAGTGGGCACTGGGGCTATCTTGAGGAAGGTGAATGGAGTGCTGATGCTCTACAGGGGAATATTACCTGGGATTAGGGGAAGCCTCATTATACAGGCGGGTAATCATTGTTTGTGTGTGGACCCAGAGGAGGTCTAGATTGTGTTTGCTAGAAGGCTTACTCCTGGGTCTCAGGTTCAACCAGTGGCTTGGGAGTGGCTGAAAGGGGAGTGAGTGGAGGCAATGGTGGGGGTGCCCAATGGTGCCTGAGGGGGTTACACCTGGGGGGAGGGGTCAAAGCACAGAATGGGAAAGTGAGGAAGGCTAAAACTTGACTTGGGGAAGAGGTGGGCAAGGGCCATGGCAGGCTCCAGTGCCCAGGAAAGGCGGGGTCAGGACCACGGGGTCCTCTGCATGAAACGGACAGAGACAAGGGCCAAGGAGCCCAGGAGTCTAAGCAGGCTCAGCAAGTATATTGCCCAGGACAGGGAAAAGACAAAGCCAGACTAGGCAGTCCAGGTCTGGAGCTCAGAAGCCAGGTCGGGCACAGTGACCTAGGCTTAGGGGTCCAATGAGAGAAAAAGGGCTGAGGCTGGGAAGGCTGAGACACCAACAAGAGGCCTGAGGTGGCCTGCTATTGGGTTGAGGTCAACTGCTGACTGAGGTCATTAACTGTGAAGCATGGGCATGGCTGTAGGGGAGGTCAGACGCTATGATTAGCCCTTAAGACTAACAGATGCCCTGGGAGAACTAGCTGGCATCTGAAGGAACTGGGGACCCATTATGCATTCTCTCTTTTAATCAAGCAGTTAAACCAAGGCATGGCAGACAAGCCAGAAAGGAAGGGCACCCTAGAGCTGGAGCTGGGTAAGGGCTACATGGCCATCAGGGGGTGTCACAGTCCCCCTCAGAGACAGCATAGCCACAGGGTGGGGGGGCACTAAATTTGAGACAATCCTCCAATAATTAGATTCTACACATGGAAAACTATAATGATATATTTATTATTGTCCATGTATAGAAACTAATTATTGGGGGATCGTCTTAAATTCAGGGTCATCTTGGATTCGGGTAAAAGCAATAAATGTGACATCATATCATCTTCAAAGCCTTCTGTCCTGTCATAGAAAGAATTAGGCTACTCAGAAATTACTTTTGTTGACAAATCTGTTTTGGCTGTTATTTATCACCTTATTATCCTCTAGGTACCTACAAACAGATTATTCTATTACTTGTTCAGTATCTTTTGTGGAACTGAAGTTAGCCTGCCTAGTCTATAATTCCTGGACTCTTCCTTTTAGTTCGTCTTCTAGACAATGACAATGTTTGCCCCTTTTCTAGTCTTTTGGAACCTTGCCATCCTTCAGCACTTCTCAAGAATACTTGTAGTACAGTTGCAATGTTATAGTTGTAATGGCCCAGGAATGTAGGAGAGGCAAGGTTATCTTTTGTGATATTTTCATTGGACCAACTGTATAGTTGGGAGAGAAGTCTGACAAGCTTTTGTGAGCACTCTGCTCTTCAGGTTTGGCCAGACCTGAAGAAAAGCAGCCTATGCCTAAAAGTTCATCAAACTTGTGCTAATGTTTCTTATTTTTCAGTAGCAACTGATAAAAAAAATCAGGCCTTCAGTATTCATTTTTCTTTTTTTTTCTTTTTTTTTCTTTAACACTAAAACAGTTGTATATCATATTGCTAGGGTAAGGTGCTTTTGGAGTTAGGCATAAACTATGTTTACACACCCTCCCACCCAATGCCTTACATTGCTAGAGTGGTAGTAAATGGGATTGTTTGGATAGGGATGATCCTGCCTCAGGCAGGGGGTTGGACCTCTGGAGGTTCCTTCTAGCTCTGCTTGTCTATGACTAAGTGAGAACCAGACCCTTAATTTTTATGCGATATATTCTTGATGGAAATCAACTGTGAAAAGTATAAATGTTGAGCCTGTACATCAGTTCTATTATTTGCTAAATTCTTATTAAAAAAAAAAATCAGCTTGCAATGAGATCACCTCAAAGTCAATCAGAAGCTTATGCATTATTCACTTTACAATGAACAATTGTTAGAGAATAAGATACTTTATAGGTCTTTATTATATTCAGTGTGGTACAGTAACACTTGGACAAGATAAATCAATTTGCAAAATCTACTTTTGTTCAAATGAAAAAAAAAAAGTCCATTTATTTTACTGGGCTTGAAAGAAGCCTATAGTGCTCCCTGTCCCCACGTGCAAAGTTCAGGGTGATTTACATGGTTATTTAACAGTGTTTTATTTGTTTGAAAACATTTATTCACTGGATACTTGGTAAACAATGTCTGGCTGTACTTGTAAAAGCTTTATTATGCTCATTTTATATAAATAAAAATTAAGTACAGATCAGAATTTTCCCAACTAAGTAGAGTAACTACCCAAGTAAGTTATTCTCCAGAAGTGATGTGTCATTAAAAAAATGTCTCCCTCATTTTTACTGTCTTGCTCTGCATAGCATAGACAAAAATGTAATTGGTCATATGCATGGATATGTAATATATTTTTCAGATAGCAGTTAATAAAAACAGGTACCATAATGAAATTGTATGTTTAATCAGTCAAATGATTCTTATTTATCTTCCCCAAAAAACCTTCATGTAAGTTGTCTGCAGTGATTTTTTTTTTTCAAAGTTATTACACAAAGTATAGTCTAGTGACATTTTATAAAGGCAAGTCATATATATTCTGTTCAAGTTCAGCCTTGAAATTAGACAATAAGTACAGAATTCTAATTCATAAAGATGTCAGTTTGGTAGATAAGGAATATAGTATGTAAATATAATATGTACAAAAAGGGCAAAATGTCTTTGTGTTTGGTTATATCCAGCTCTACTTTGTACTTCTTCTGGCTTTGGGATTTGAGAAGTGGCCAGAAATGCCATTTCAAGGCTGTGTACATATGTTCATTTCTACTGGTAGAAATTTCTTTCAGTAGAAAAATAGCCCAGAAACTAGGCTATAGAGATGTTTCCTATCCCCACAGCTGGACAGCTTCACAGGCAAGCTCTTCAGTCAGGGGGATTTGCAGGGCTTCTCCCAGGGCCAACCCTGCCTTTAGGGAAGCCCATTTACAGCCTGCCCTCTCTTGGCTGGGAAGAGGGCAGACTGTTAAATGGCATTTGAGAGCTGCTGAAAAACAACAGGTGCCACAGAAAGCCAGGGAGGGTTGTTGCCTTGGGAGCATACACAACAGAAGGCCAGGGCTAACAGGGCTTAGCCCCATCCCCCACTTGGGCTGGCAACAGCGGCTCCAGTACCACCACCACCACCATAGCACCTTGCCACAGGGGCACAGCAGCCTGCTTCACCTGCTCTGCTTCAGGCTGTGGGGCAAGGCAGGGGCATTACTCCATGGTGGCAAAGCAGCCTGCCTCACCCTGAACTGCTCTGGGTTAACTGAACAACAGGGGCAGTGCCTGAAAAGTCAGCATGTGTTGGGCATGTCAAGCCTTTCCCCAAGCCAGACTCCATTAATGGATAGCCTTCCACCTCCCCTGCCTATGAAGGGGGCAGGCTGTACTAGCATTTGGCAGATGACTTTTAAATTTTCCTCCCTCTGGATTTTACATTGCCATTCTCACTGCTCTACTGAGTGGCGGGGGAGGCAAGGGGAAGCTGGCATGGCCGAAAGCCAAGCTTTCAAGCCTGGCTGCCAGCCATTCTGGCTTTTCAATCACCACCCCCACAACTCAGCAGAGCAGCAGGGGAAGGGAGGGGAAAATGCTCCCTGCGTTCAGCTCCCAGGCTGCCTGTACATGTGCTCCAGTGTGTGTGTGTGTCTGTGTGGGCAGGTGGGTGTTTTAATTAGAGCGGTTTCCAGAGAGCCGCTCTAATTAAAATGCTGCAGCATCACATGTCTTAAGCCCCCGCAGGTTTAAAAATGGCCACAGGGTGCTTTAACTAAAGCTTTAGTTAAAGCTCCCCAGTGACCATTTTTAAACCTGCGGGGGCTTATGCACATGATGCTGTGGCAATGCTAGAACATTCTATTTAGAACATGGAGCCCACTGGATTAATCAAGTCTGCTCCAATGAATTCTAATTAAAATGCATTGGCGCATGTGTATAGGTGCCCTCAGTGCCTAGCAGCTGAACAGGAGGGGCAGAGCAAAGCCTCTGCCTGTTTCTCATTCTGGGAACTTTGGTCTGAGTAGCAGACAGGGAGCAGCTGGTGGCTGTTTCTTCCCTCCCCTTGAGTCTACAGGACAGGCAAGAGCAGCTGTCCCCCACACCTTCTCCAGAACAGTGGCCCTAGTCCTGGGAAGGCACAAGAGCCTTCCCTCCAGTTAAATTGGGGGAAAGTGTGCAGATGTTTAGTCTCCCAGGAGAAACTCTCCTGGGATCAATTTAACCCTGGATGCTCCTGGGTTATTTTTCTCTCAGAGCAGCCATTTTTGCTTTGAGAGAAAAAGTGTGAATGTCTCCACACTTTTCTTTTCTACTAGGAGAATGGCAAGTCTCCCACTAGAAATATCTGTATGTGGCCAAAATCTCTAACTAGCCATGAACAGAGATGGTCAAACACCAGAATGATTTAGGACTATATCGTTAATGAAAGTGGCAAAATTCCTTGAATTCTCTATTAGCTACAGAACTTAATCAACAGTTGCTCGGGCTTCCTTCCCTTTGCTCTCAAAGGTTGAATATTGCAACAGTGCATCAAGTGTAGGACAGGCTACTGCAACAAAGGTCATATCTATATTGCCTCCTTGTTAAGCCTGGGGCTGCTTCCAAAAATTAATTCCCACCTAAGCAGTACTTCTCCATAGACAAAACTCAGCAATTAGGCAGTGCAAGTGGTTTCTCCTATGCCATTCCCCATAATAGTTATGATTAAGTAACTAACTAGAAACAAAGCAGATCTCTATTAACTGATGTAACATTAGACCTCAGGTAAGATATTAATGTAAAGCTCTCAAAGATTTGTCCAGATCAGCCTTCTGACTTTGGATTTGGAGAGACCACACCTAACTCTAAAGACAACTTTATCTTAATGAAGCACTACAATTCACTAAGTCACTTTACAGTGTTACAATTCAAAGAAAGGACAAGCCTGAGACTCTTTCCAATACAGAAAATGCCAATCTGACATCACTGAAATACAGAGCAGCAAGCTTTACTTGCCAAGGTGAATTTGGCAATCCAACCCCCAGAGCTCAGTTATGCTGGCATTTGTCACGCATACTTGAGTTTTATTATGAACTAAGAGGAGGAGGGGAGATCAGAGTAATGTTTTAAAGAGATTTCAATTGTTAAAGAACTCTCATTTACTTTGTTCTTTTGCCTCACTTTCAATAAAGATATTAGGTCAAAGCATCAAGAAGTGGGCCCAAAGGTCATTTTCACTCAAATCTATAGATGTTCATTCACACGTACATTACACATGCTTTACGTGTTCATGGGTGGAGGCATAGCAGGCAGGCATAACAGGCAGTAGACATTTCCTATACAAAAATCTTTTCAGCATTAACTTCTACACCATACTTTGATCTACCTCAGGAAGAAATACTGTGTAAGCACAGTTTGGAAATATAAGGGCAGTCTTCTTTTTAGCAGGGAAGAGTAGGTATAGACCCTGTATAGTCCTGTGCAATTAAAGGGATTTTCCTTTCACCATCTCTGTGGGACTAAAAAACCTCCTCCTTTCTAAGACCATACAGTATTCTCATCTCCCATGCTCCTGCAAGCATCCTGATGTGTTGTTTTCCCTTTCTATGTGTTCTTAACAAAGAAAAATGTCAACTCATAATTTAGTGCTAGTAGTTTTAACAAATAAGGGATGAAGGTTGAAACATAGCTGGGTTACATATAGTATATCTGGATTTATAGCATGATTTCTTCTCAGCAGTGATGTGCCTGATATTCTGGGAAATGCCAGCATCTACCATTACATTTAGGATAATTTCCCTACTCAGTGACTCATAATAAAAATGTATGACTACAGCACAAGGCAAAGTGGCAATTGTTAAGTAATATGTGATTTATGCCAAGCAGTGGTATTATGTTTTAGATATCGATGTAACCCCTCTCCCACCCCCACATCTAAAACCTTTGTTTAGTCTTTGTTGTTTCAAAGTTGCTAACTGAATAGATTTGTCTACAAAGCTCATAAGTCCTTTTCTGCATCTTTAGGCACCTAAAAACCTCTGCAAATCCCGTCTGAAATGACAATAAGCAGCAGCAATCCACTATGAATTGAGCAAGGGAACCTACTTCTAGCAAGCAAAAACTGCATTAAGCTTGTCTGACAGTAAAGGTACACATTACACTTAGACCATATTCATGGCACTTAACAAGCTTTAACATGTGGACACCCACATTTAAACTTGTGCTAAGTACTCTCTGAGCATCTCAAAGTTAGGCCACTTCAGGCAAGAGTTACATTTAAATGGTGCGACTTAGCTCATGCTAGAATAACTTCAGTCTGCTCCACAGAGATGAAACAAGGAATTTGCAGCCCTCTAGCATCACAAGCTGTACTGCTCCCAGTGTCACCCTCCTGCCACCCAAAAGCAGGGATAGAACCCAAGGGCCCCTATACACGAGCACAGAGGCTGCTCCGACGTGCTGGACCTCCAGTGCATCAGAGCAGACCGATTAATCAAATCTTCTGGAGAGTGGCAATTGCCACACTCCAACAGCCTCCTGCATCTTGTGTACCAGTGTCCCCGCACTTAAAAACGATGGTGTGGTGCTTTATCTAAAGCTCATCAAATGAGTTTTGGTTCAAGCATGCCTGCCACCATTTTTAAGTGCAGGGATGCTGATATAAGAGATGCAGCAGTAGTTTAACTAGAGCGGTTTTCAGAGCCACTCTAATTAAAGCGCCACCACCCCCCGGGCAGGCAAGAAATGATATTAACCCTCAACATGCAACAGCTCACAGTACATTCTGATTTTACCCCTGTTTAACATTTCACAGATTTAGTATGGTCTAAATGTAACATTTAATTTCATCCTGAGGTAAAAAGCACTGTTTATTTTATGTGCGCTAAAATTTGAGAAGGAATATAGAGAAATGTATTGAAAATGACTAAATAATAGATTTGATTAAAGTAAATCTTGCGTAGGCTTGTGGAAAATGAACAACATCATAAAAAAAGGAAAGACAGGGAAAAAAAACACTTTGGTCTGAATGGAGCATTCAGTGCTAAGTGGAAGAAGCAAGCCCTAAGAAGCTCAGCTGAGAAAAAGCTAAACATATCTGAGTAGGTTGTGCTCATTATGAGAATGGTAAATATACTACCATGTGGTACAGGGATATTTTTAATTCAATAGTTATTGTAAAAAGAAAACAATTCTAGTTTATCTTATTTTCAGTGCTTCTCCTACAAAACCACCTGGTTCTAGTACTTTAGAAATATATATAATGCCTGTCATTGATAGCACTCCCAGCAGATTATAATTTATATTTCCTTCAAAAAGGTGTGATATACTTTGTCCTTTTATGACCTTTATCCTTTAGCAGAGAAAATGTTCTTCTCTCTCAAGCAAAACCTTCATCTTGTGCCAACCAGCGTGTTTGTCATCTGTTTTGAAGCTCTGCATGCTGCTCTAGTTAATAATAGTTGCTTCTTATACCACTGAAAAAAACATAATCGATATTCTTAGAAAATATAATGGTATTAAATGTTTTCGATTTTTTTGTGAATTAAGACTAAAGCAAAAAACGAAAGCAACAAAAAACCCCTACAATCAAGAGAAAAAAATTCGTAATAGTTACTTTATATATTTTAGCAATTTGGGTGTGAATAAGGACAAAGTGTAACATTACAGGTTTCCTAGTGTTAGGCAGTCATTGAACAATAACCTATCAGATATAGGAAATGTGCCAAAGTCCTCAGGTTTTCCTGTATGCTTCTACTGCTGTTCATAGGTAAGGCAATGGTAAAATGACAATAATAAATAAGCCTCCTGGATGGAAAAGAGAAATGAAAGCAAACAAGGGTGAATGGCCCTTAGAAAGGAGCAGCTCTTTTCGTTTAAGAAAAATAAGCAGTTGAAGTTTGAGCTTGCAATTGACTTGAAATAGACTTTTAAACAGTCTCATTAATGTCAAGGTGAGTCATATTATTTAACAATTACTAGTGAATTTACCATCTGGTTGCAAGTCTCTTTGCAAGATTTGCTTGTTTAATTATGCAAATAAAGAAAGTAGGATGATCCAAGCCAGATATAGGCAACATATTGTGATATTTTGATTTTCACCAGAGAGAAAAATTGGCTTTGAGAACATGACAGAAAACAGACCATCAAAACTCTTGATGCAAAATACATAAACCAACAAATTAATATTTATGCAGATGATTTTCATTTTTAAATATGCAATTCAGTCTGGTGGTTTAAAGAGCCTATTAAGGTTTTAAAGTGCACATCCTTTTGGAGTATTTGGATTTGATTCCTAGTGTCACTAAGGATGTTAAAATCATATATTCAGTAGCTAGTGTTTCTAGGGCATGCCAACAAGATAATAGGTCCCACTTATCAGAACGATCTCACTCCACTGAGCTCTGGCCTGCTTCAGTCAAATGACAAAAATGAAAGGTTTCAGCTCATCCAAAATGTATTGCAGCATTCCTGACTTCTGCCTGTTGTTATGCATCAACAGTACAGGAACCAATTACAAGATGCATGACTATGGGAATGAGGGGTAGCAAAAAACCTCACAATTTCCAAGATTGCTAGAAAGCTGTACAAATATATGGCACTCTGTAAATGGGAATATTTTAAGCATCATTAAATCAAATATTCATATTAATGAAGCTTTCTCAATTCTACACCCTGTTAAAAATATACGAGAAATTAAAAGGAGCTTAGTGGAGGAAGGGCTGGAGCATTTCACACTGGCAGGGTGAGGGTGGCATTCTGAAAGTAACAACTGCAATGTGTGGCTCATTGCAGCAGGGGGTATCGGTTTCCACAGGTGTTTCCTCTCCTCTGGATGTCGGATCTGAGCGTAGAAGGGACATGTGAAAACCTGGCATCCAGAGCTGCAGGCACAGCAGCTAGAGCTGACTGAGCAGGGGCTTCCACTCCTCTGCAATGTTCTGAAACACGAGGTCTTGTGATTTGCTTAGATAAGAGCCTTTCCCCAACAACACAGGAGAGGAAGCCCTACCTTCTCAGAAAGTCTCTGAAGATATCTCTGTGATGCAATTTCTTTCTCCTTTGGCTATTTTGAATGAGGAAGAATAGATCTCAGTTTAGGTATTTCTCCAGCGCTCATCAAGGCAAAGTGTCCTCAGTAGCATCAGCAATACCAATAGATACTGAGGCCTAGGTTTGATATGGATTTAACTATCTCAGATTAAAAGCTACAGTTAAACTCTAGTGATCCTTTAGTAAGAGCACTGTGGTACTGTACAACATTTTCTGTGGTGCAGCCTCGCTATGGAGCAGTCACAGTAGCCAAATGATTATGATTAACCTAGTGTTTATGGTCTCAGATTATGTTAGTGTTTATGGTCTCAGACTGCATTAAACTGATTTTTCTAATATCTCCCTTTGTGGCATTGCTACAGAGTAGAAGTGAAATCGCTTGGTTGTTTTAATTGTGTATTTCTTTTGCTTTAGTGTTTTGATTTCTTTAAAGGGTAATCTTAACACTGACATTTCTTTTTTGTTATGAATGGTTTGAGGGCAATTATAACAGGTCATGTTTTTAGCCCTTTGGTAACTGGGCCATAGTTTCAACTTTAACGCCGACTTAATGGAGATTTTTTGTTTTGGGATTTCCTTAATTGTCAAACAGTTGCCCTAGGACAATGGCCATGTTGGGAAGAGATGTAGGAGCAACATTACAGTACAAACTTCTAAATTGTGCTTTTTGCTTTCTAATGAAAACAGTAAAAATGCACCAAGTGTATCAAGAAGTCAGAACAGCACCAAACAGCCAGTTAAACAGGATTTACAGGTGTTATGTGGCCAGAACAAAGCAGCAGCCAGAGTATAATGGCAAATACAGCTTTTACTTTCTGCTGAATTATTGATATAGGAGGCTGTGTTAGCAAGAATGATGATTTGAAAGTGGGGTCTGAAGAGCCTCATCCCCAAATCCCAATGTCATTGTACTTTCAGTACAACTTCAGCTGTACTGCTTGAATGCACAGCATTGACCAGAGAGCGCTGTCTTGGCAGGATGCCTTTCAAGCTCTTATGCCCAAACTAGCTTGCAGCCAGAGAAACTTTAAAGAGCAGTGACTGATGGACCAAGTAGTCCACCAGTAAGGTCTCTTGACACATGCAATCAGAGTCCCTCACACTGTTCGAGTAATTATCACTAATTGATTTTATATATGAAAATCAGGTGTAGAAGAAGTATTTTCCCTCAGTAGAAGAGTAAATTCTCTCAATGGCCACAAAGCCATTGAACTGAACTTTATATGGTTTATATAAATGCAACAGTTAAGTAATTGAGCTTAATTACAGTCTAGTTTATTTTCACCCATGTATTTTGGCAAAGGAGCAGGTTTGAAGGGTCTGTATATTTCTATTAACAGTGTAGGGTGACAGCACATTCGGACTTCACTCCTGCTATACTTATAATGAAGTGTTACAATGCCAACAAAATATTTTGCAAATGAAATGTAAATGAGAAATGCAAGAGCTATATATTAACATAGGCTAATTAATTCATATTGTGTGGTAGTCCGCCCCTGGTCTGCGTACCATATGCTTAAGGAAAAAGCAAAACAGAAAATACAAAGAAGCTGAACCTACTACATTTTATTTGAGCAATGCTGTTACATAATGCTAGTCTCTTTTATACCCCAAAGTGCATATTCCATGCTGAAATATGTCCACTTAATACCACTCAGGTGGCACATGAAAGGGCTGGATTCTAGCAGCAAATGCTCAAAATAGATCTCCACCTGAAAGGGAGGACCCCATTGACTCATTCATATGAACTCAGAGCCCTGTGCTTCTGTCCCCTCCCCCTTGGCACTCAGAGCCTGGCACAGTACAGAGGGAAAGGGCAGGACTCTGCTGTGCCAAATTTCTACTGGAGTAATATCTGTGAAGAGCCTGAAGACAACAGTATAACTTATACTGCCAACAGCAATAAGCATCACCAGAGCCAGCTTAGCTGTAAGAATGAGAGCACCACAACCAGCTCTTTAACAGCAGATTTCCTTCTCCAGGCAGAGTTCTGCCTGCTGACAACAGGCTGTCAAGAGCCCTTGGAAACAGCAGAGCTCACACTTCCTATAAGAAATCTTTACTTTTTTAGGCATAACTTTCCCCAGACAGTATATCTTCAGTAGGGAGTTTTGGGGAAGTGTACCTTGAGCCTCGATGATATATCCAAATGTTATGTAATATAGAGTGTCTCAAAACAAAACGTGTATACTATTGTATAATTATGGTTTTTTTGCTGCTGTAATGAGTGTCTGGCATCAATGGGTAACATTTTGAATGCCTATAGGAGTGGACATTTTGAGTTATCTTTCTTGCTTTCTTCCTCCCCTCCCCCCTCCACTTTACAATTGTATCCATTGCCAAGCTAAATGCTATTGATAAGACTGAAGGAAAGTGAAAATTCTTAGGAGGATATGGCAGATGGATGGTATCCTATGAGAAAAAATCTTATTCTTATTAAATTTCAAGTTGCATCTAGTTTTTTGTCCTCCCCCTCACCCCGGTAAATTCAATTGGCAGATACATTACAATTAGGAAGCTCCTAAGTATTCACATTCAACTAAACATGCAGAAATGCAGCTAACATTTTTGTAGGGATTCATTACATCTCAGTTTTTAAATATAATACTGGAAGATGGCGATATTAGATAATGGCTATTAATTTAATGCCCATTCAGGCAAGATCAGACTTGGGATAAAATTTATTACTTGAGAAAAGCAACATGATAGAACATAATGGATTCCTGAGGCAAAAAAAGGTAGACATTTCAGGCAGTAGCAGACAGGCAGCTCCCTGCTGTAAATCATGGCACTTCACAGGAAGCAACACGAATGTCGTGTGCCCCCTGAGGCTGGGGGGGCACGGCGAGCTCCCGCAAGAGGCGGTGGCAGGAGCATGGCAGAAGCAAGTGGGGAGCTGCCTCAGGCAGCTGCAACGCTGTTGGCGGCTGTGGGGGTGACCACCTACAGTTACCACTGGCAGCAGCCAGCTACTATCATGGACTGCCTGCAGACGCCACTGGCGGTGTTGGCTGGGGGGGTGGCGAGCAGCGACCGCCCACAGGCACCACCGACAGTGTCAGTGGTGCCTTTTTGCAGGGTGGTGAATCACCACACTCAGGGGGTGCATGTGCACCTGTGTACACCCCATACACATCGCCAATAGGAAGCAACATGAGTTAGTGATCCCCCTGACCCAACAGCAACTGTCTGTTGGGTTCGGGGGTTGGGAGAATTAAGTTCCAGTTTGGAGCAGCCATGTATCTGCAGCCTTTATCCCCTAGCCCCGCCTCATGCTCCAGTGCTATCTTCAGAATGGGAAGGGGGACCAAAGAGGGGAGGGAGCTCAGTCTGGGGGTTGCCCAGCCTGCACTGGAGTGTGGGACAGGTGGATAGGAGCCCCTCCCCACTCCCAGCCCTGCTCCCAGCATGCACTGACAGATGTTAATGAAGGCACTTTGCTTTGATGCACCTTCATATGAAACCTCATGTAATGAATTTTCAGATTGTCAGGTGATCAGGCACTTTTAAAGTGCTTTGCAGCCATGCACTTCTGTCAGGGCCTGGCTGTAGAGCACTTCAGGGGGCCAATCATGGGACAAAACGTCACTTCTGTCAATTCCCTTGGGCTAATGATAGGGACTTTGTTAAAACTGGTAGACTCAGTTTGACTTTCTGAACCATGTATGTTCATGCAGTTCTTTGTCCTTTGTTTGTATTGTGCAGGCCGGGAGCGGTCCCAGGTTCTTGGGGGCGCGGCGCGGGCTGTGGCCAGCAGCCCTGGCACGCGGGTCGGGGAATGCAGGCCGGCGGGCTAGAATTAGGCATGGGCACTTAGCGGTTGATTAAAGATTATTTTACTTGCACCGAAGATGGTCGCGGTGCAGGCAGGAAAACTTGCTTGAGTTGCGGTTACAGACAGAAAAGAAGAGGCAGACAAGAGTTCCTTCCACGCGAACCTCTAGCCCAATCCAGTTGAAGGCTCTAAACACGCGAGCCCGTCGTGTCAACCGAAGAAAACAACTCGGAGAAAAGAGCTCTGGATTCACTCACACGAAGTTTGCTAGGCTCCGTGGAACTTGCGCACAGGGAGGGGGTTCGTCGAGGGATTGTTCAGCGACGGGGAGAGGCCAGAGGTTGATCAGACCCCTATAGCCTTCTCAAGGTACACGCTGGGTCCGTTAGGCTCTGCAGTGCTTAGAGATCTTCACGAGATGTGAAGTTCTCCTCCTCCTGATGGTTGTGGAGTCCTACAACTTGGGCGGAAACCGCTCAAGCCTCTTATACGGCTAGCAAGCCAATCGCTAGCCGCCACGTGGGAATAATTTAGAGCTGGCCAATAGTGGGACACAAATTTACATGTGGGTGGCAGGAACTCCTTTGCACCGTGCATTTCTCTTTGCAACTAAGAAATGAACCCTGCAAAGAAAGCTCTGAGTGGCGGGAAATAATTTAGCAGTGCCGAAGCATGCACAAAATCACACCCTTGGGTTGTGACATGTATTAGGCTTTTTTTGAACAAAGGAAGTCTTCTCATATGTAAAAGAATATTATTTCACTGTTCATGCACATTTTGTTTCTGGGTTTAAACAATGCTTACATAGAAGAAGGCAAGACTGCACAGTCACATAGATATCATTTCTAGGCAGTGGCTATAAAGTTCTCATCCAAATCAAGGAGCAGCTTCTAAGGTCTTATGGCTTGGAATACCCACTGAACTTTCATGGGTCAACAGCTATGGAGATGAATTTGTTCAGAGCCAAGTTTGTATTGTAGCTTCTTTTGTGTAACAATGTAAACAATAAGCCCACTTCCAAAGTAGATTTTCTATACAGGTGGCAAGAAAAAAAAATCAAACTAAATTGTTAAGTTTTCAAAATGACTAGGTTTTCAAAATTCCAGACAAAAATGTGCATTACAACAGTAAAGTAAAAAATATTAGGAAAAGGTTCTACCAAATTATGTGTTATATGTTTCAAATCATGTAGCAAATATTTTACTCGATGGCTATAACATACCACATTTGAAAGAATAGTCAACATTGGAAAGAATGAAACATATTCTAATACCTTTTTAATTGATTTCACAGGTATTTTTCCAGAATGTATTTGGAACCATTTTGTCTCAGAAAATAAATGTATGTAATGTGAGCTGTAATGATCTATCAATAAGTGACAAAAATGCATCCTCATTTTTATTTAGTTTCTGCTTAAGTACTTAGTACACTACAAAAGATACCTTTGATTTTACAGGATAACTTCTTCCCTTCTGCCTATATTATTTGTGCATCTATGGAAATAATGATACACATGATAATTTTTACTAAAAGTACCTTGACATGGAGAGATTATTTCAGATACTCTGGTGACACCTGAAAGCTGGATGGACAGATCGGTCTTTGACAGCAGTCCTGAAACACCTTCCAAAGCTTCAGAATCAAAAGGTACTCCCCCCAAGTGACCACTGTTGGGGTACCCCTGTGAAGAGGTTTCCTTCAATTTCCTCCTTCCTCAAGACCCTGCCCAACAGGTTTTCTGTAGTACGGGACACTAGTTCTAAGCATTTTGGGACAATCAAATAATGTAAAAGAATATACTTAAAGGATGAGTAATGCAAACTCTTTTAGGATGTCAGTTTTTTTAGAGCTTATCTTGCTATATCAACTTTCCCAAACTGATTTTTGGTGGAATAAATCTTGGTTTGCAGTATATCTCCCCAGGGACTCCATATCCCCACCAGGGAATGATCCTGTCTATTTGCTAGCCAACAGAGATTTGCTCCCAAAAGCACACACTTGCTCCTACTTAGTTTAATATGCCCCAAGAGAGGAAGCTTTCATCATGTCCTTGGGGAGACTTTTCCAGAACTTGTTACAAATCATTGTCAGGCTATTAAGGCTAAATGTTCCTTTTCCCGATTTCAGTCAGTTTCTCCTATTTAGAAGCTCTTGACCTGCACCATCCTATAACTCCTTCGTGTTTATGCTCTTTAAATACTTGCAGCCTGTCGTCATACCCCTCCCATCCACACACTTTTTTTGCTCTTCAGCCAAGCTAGGCATCTCAGTCTTTCAATCTCTCCTCATATTGCAAATCAATCCCTCTAGTCTTTTTTGATGGGTATCAACTCTGATCTCACAAGATCTGTCAATACCTTTCTGGCTAATGGTTTTGCTGAGAAATGCATATAATATTTCTGGTGCAGTTAAAGCAGTCATGTTTTTCTAGGTAGAGATGGCCCAGCTGTGAATTGGGGAAAGTGCAGAGCTGTCTGACTCAGGGAGGCATTTGGAAGGTGAACTTTGTGGGGTACAACTTACATTAACTGCTCCTTCTGGCCAGGCCAGAGATAAAACTCTCTCCTAATTAAGAGAGGCAAAGATGACTGGTCACCTTTGAGAGGGGAAATAGGAACCAGGTAAGACTTAAAAGTCACAATTTCATTCTTGCCTTGTTCCTGTGTCAATGTGGCTCCACATTATTCTTTATTTTTTGCATTGTCATTATTTACTCGCCCTGACAAACTTAACATGTAATTCTCCCTGTGATTAGATCTGGTTAGGAATATTTTGACAATTCACTTTGTGCAAGAAAACACTCATTCATTGAGATAAAAAATGTTGTGAAGATATATTGTTTTTGAAGAATTTACCATGAAGGATTCTCAGGTCTGGGAAATAATTCCTGACACGCACCCCAGAATAGGGCACTGATGGTTAGGACATTCACCTGGAGTGAGGGGAACATCTAGCACTGAGATGTGTGTGCTGTCCAATGCATCCGTGCAGTTAGGGAACCCCATGTCCCTGAAGCCTTTAACATTTCCCTGGGGTTATGGAGGCAGATGAAGCTGTTTGCCGCAATGTCCTGCAGCAGCTGGCATACCTCATGTATTGCCACCCCAGCCATGCAGGGCGCCATGGTGACGGTTCCCAATGCAGCAGAGGCTGGTGTGGGTGGCCAGTTTTATGATAGCCATGGCCACCCTCTTTTCTGGTGACACATGACAGTGTCCTGGTGCTCAATGTGTGGTGACAACAGTGAGACTATGTGCACAAATGTGTCTTTGCTCATGCAGAAGGTATTAAGACATCGTTGATCATGTGGGCTCAGAACTTGTTATCATTGCTCTGTAGGTCGATCCACAGAACCCTGTCAACCTTGAGATCCCTGGCTTCCTCTCAGTTCTCCGACTCCAGTTCCTGGCCCACTGACTTATATAGCAAGGCCCCAGAATCTACTACTCTGCATTGATGCCTTTGTAGAAGATCCATCATGCTCTGCATTATTGAGCATCTCCATTCTCCAGTTGGACATTTCCAGGGTGTCCAACAGCATCTGGTTCTCCTTGCAGATTCCATCAGGATTCATTGAAGCCACATTGTTATATAGGACACAACAGTTACTGTGTGGCTGTGTGGCTCAGCTTACACTAAGTGGGTTTAATAGATAGGACTGTTGAATAGGGTCATTAGCATTATAACAGCCCTGCTCTTTACATTTCAATTCCTACACACCTCAGGTTCCTATTACCAACCCTCCTGTAAAAACTTGGGGTGTCTGATATCCCCAGAAACCCATGATCTGCCCAGGGATGCAGATAATAGCACTTAGCAGAACAATGAATAAACCCACCACAAAGTGTCACCCCAGCAAACACCCCCAACACGACAGAAGCTAAGGAAGAAATGTGGGTGTGAGGTCCCTGAGCTCTTTTTGAATAGGTCCCATTAGCACATCAAAAGCTATGCCAGACATTGAGGTGCCAGATCCACCAAACAATATTGAAGGCACAAATGTCTGAAATCTACCTATACCCAATTTTTGATGACATGCACTCAGTGGAAAAAAGGCTGGCACTGAGCAGAATACTGAAATGACTGAACCCTGAATTAAGGGTTGTTGAATAGGGACATTAGCATTAACAGCATTAATAGCCCTGCTCTTTACATGCCAATTCCTACACACCTCAGGTTCCTGTAACTGCCCCTCCTCTAAAAAGTTGGGGTTTTAGGTTTTTTGGGGATTACCCCCAAATCTGTCAAATGCTCAGTGGAAAAGGCAGGAACTGAACAGAAGACTAAATGGACGAACCCTGAATCCCCACCCCAACCAAACAGACCCCCCAGGAGCACAGTTGAGCAACTGATAAATTGAACAGTGTTGCTGTGTAAACAGTGTGAGTCCTGGCCTAGTCATAATAGTGATTACACACGCGTAGGGTGGCTAGAGGTTAGAAGTCTCTGGAACATCTAAACTTCTGACCTCGATGAGGCTATGACCTGCTTAGGACACCGAGGCATGCGCAGCTGAAACTTTGTTATATAACCAGAGAGCGGGAACTTTATGTTAATGAGTTATGAAGTGATAATTAATATGACTGGTTCAAGAAAATGATATGGTTGAGTGACTTTGATTGGTCTAGAGGTGCAAGCAGTGATTGGATCATGGTATGATTGGCAGGTAGTGTGAGGTGGCCACTACAAAAGCCAGTGTGAGGCACCATCTTGGTGCGTGTGTGGATGTGTATGTGGTGAAGAGTGCGTACACCAGAAGTGGTGTGAGCTGAGTCTGAGCGTTTTGCATGGTATTGAATCTGCTGGAGAGGCTGGGAAGATTGGGAGTGCGGGTGCTGAGTGGTGTGCGCGGGGACACAGGAACTCTCACCTGAGACACTCACCTTCATTTTCCATCGGATGGGTAAAGTATCACCCTTCCCTTTTGAGGTCTCCAAGTACTCCACTTGTGGAGGAAAGGATAGAAATCCTCTGCCTGGCAGGGATGTGACAGCAGGCCCTGCCGCCTGGGTGTCAGTGCTCTTGGCTGCCACTGCCGGTGACAGGCCAGCATGACTCTCTGTATATATTTGTATATAGCGTTCTGTTAAGTGGTTAACTAGTTCATGTTGCTATAATTATTACTATTTTTGGCTTCTAATACAGATTGGTTAATAACCCTTACTTTGTGTTTGTATTCAGTAATAATAGTGGGCCTCAGGTTGGAGCTGGGCCGCAGACCAGTACTCTGCGGGATTGACTCTTTCAGGTGCAAGCGAATCGTAGACACCTGGCACAGTAGAGGCCTAACAAACCTCTGTCCCTGTAATTACCACAGCCCTTGTGCCAGGCCAGTCTTCAGCTGGGGGTGGGGAAGGGGGTGTATGCTTCAAGGGATAGCTGCCGTCTCTTCAAGCTGCATTGTAAAGCTGCCAGGCAAAGAATTGTGGGTGTGTACGGCAGTGAGCCATTGACATCTATCCTTCTGAACAATGGGGGACAATTTAAGGCAGGCTATAGCTGTCACAGGTGTTCTGTTAGGAAAGGTCACATAAGCAGATTTCCGTGCATGCTGGTACTGAGACACAGCTCACACCTGCATAGTTATGCATATGTGGAAACCCAGACTTGCACGCAGAGGTTCCAGGTTCCATACACATGTCTATATAACTGCTCTCAGCCAGGAGTGGAAAGCATCTCATGACTCTGGTCACAGCATAGCAACCCCTCTCTCAGAGACTCATTTTGGCACCGAAAATATACTCAGTGGAGGCACCAAAGAACAAACCATGTCTGCTAGGCTTGGAGCAGCAGCCAGATACATCCCTAAGCCATGGCCCCAGCTGGGCCCGGGAAGAACTGGTAGATTTAATTGATATTTGCGAGGAACAAAAGGTTCTGGAGTAGCCAGAAAAATCAATTAAATAAGTTAGTCTATGCAGCTGTTGCCCAGGAAATGAAGGTGCGCAACCACAACAAGGGCTGGGCATGGTGTCACAGTGAGCGAGATGGAGGCCTTGAAATGTTCTTTCCATAGGACCAAGGACAAGAGTTCTCATTTGGTGGCAGGACACACGATGATAGCCCCATTCTATGAGCAGTTGTCCTGCATTCTCGTGAAAGACATAGGTGTTGCTCGTCTCCAATCCACAGCATCACCTAGCCTGCAAGAGTCCACAGACTGTCCTGCCACTGCGATATGCACAGTGAAGCCTTCAGGCAACCAGTTGGAGGCAGGGGGGGAAAATGCTCGCAGCAGCTGGAGGACAGGGACAGCTGAGATAAAGTTGTCTTGATAATGACCCCACTCTCCCCAATGCCTTGCCCACATATCCCAGAGGATGACACATCAGATTCCATGATGGTAGTTTTCCCAGAATGGTGGGACATGCCAGAAATTCCAGAGACCCAAAGAATAGTGTCAGCGCCAGAGACGCATGAGGATCCATGCCCAGAGACTTGTAAGTTATAGGGCAGGGGCATTAGATTGGTCTGCATGATGAGGGCTTACATGGATCTAGCCCTGCTTTTGTGCCAAGGCCAAGCACAATAAGGCAGGAGGGAGGCCGTTAATTTTGTAAGCAGAAAAATAGGTCTGCTGCTTGCAGTCATTCAAAGTTTCACTTACATGGGGATGGACATGCTGTGCCCACTCTTAAAGTTGCTTGGGTGGGGGGAGCATTCATTCATGGAACAGCAGAAATTTCTGCTGCTGAGAGATGTACAATGAACTCCTTAGTGGAATGGGGAGACATCTGGGTTCCTGCCTAATCATCCTTTGCAGGTGGCTGTATTAATTTGCCAAGTGGCAGGAATGATGCTTGCAGATCACCAATAGTCTGTCTCCTACAGGGAGTGGGGACAAGATTTTGGACCATGAACACCTTTTTACTCCCCATTCCTATAGCTACCACATCCACTGGAAGGTGTGGATATGCTCCTGAAGCATGGACACCAGCATGGACCAGAGCTGAGCGAATGTGTGAACACTGGCACAGGCAGCGACAAGCAAGAGAAAGCATGATGGAGGCTTTGGTAATGGCCTTGGAATCACAAGTATGGTCTTCAGATGAATAGCAGGACAAACTCTGGGAGGTGTATAGAAAGGCTGAAGAGCAAAAAACAACAGGTCACCAGGACATCATGGCCAGCAAAAGGGAATTCCTTGACTTGGCCAAACAGTGCTGGCAAGGTTTCAAGGAGAACAGGCAAACTTCAGAGAGGAGGCATGTTCAGAGAGGAGCTCCTTAGACACAGGACCCCAGCTCCCATTTATGAGCCTTTTCTTCCCCCCCCGCTCCCAATCACCCATGCAACATCCATTGTGCATTCCCCTATCTGTGAGCTGACACTCATACAGACCCCTATCTGTGATCAGCCCCACCATAGCAAGAACCTCAGTGACAGCCACTCTGCCTGGAAGGGAGGGACACCCCTACTATAGCAGGTCAAGGAGAGCACTATTACACTTTAAGGACAAAAGGGAGGGTGAGACAGTGAGAGCACTGGGTGGGAAGAAGAACGTATGATGGGTGATGGGTTTTTAGTTGTTAGTGCTCTTGCTTCTGTAAGAAACTGGGGAGTGGGCATTGTGTTCCTGTGTTTATTCAGTTCTGCTTTGGTTACTGACAATAAAAATAAATGCTTTGGTGAAATTGAAATGAATTTTTGTCTATGTCCATCTGCTGTAACAGGAAGGGTTGAAGCATGGGTTGTGGGGGGAGATAAGCCAAACCAAAAAAAAAAAAGAAAAAGAAAAAGGAAAAAAAAAAGAGGATATGTCCACCTCTGGACTGGGTGGGGAGGATGCTTGCCCAGAATGTGGGTACTGTGGGGTATGGCAGTAAGCAGTAATTGGGGGTGCTTCACAGCAACCATATTATTTCCTGTGAGCACATGCAGCTTCTTAGTGCTCCCCGGCCACCCTACCCAAGGTGAGAACTGAAGGGGACGGTGGCTTTCAAAGCTTGAGCTTTTGTTATTGTGACCAGAGAAAGACACAGTAGCCAAACCAAGGCCAGATGGTGGTGGGCTGGTCCCAAATTGTATTAATGTGGGGAACAGTAATTGGGTTGATGCTGCACAGCACACAGTATTTCCTCTGAGTGCATGCAGCTTCTCGGGGTTCAGGAGTTCAGCTGGTGACTGGCAGTGGAAGAGAATAAAGCATATTCAAAACCAGGCAGGGAGGCTTGACTAACTGCTAATTGCCACTATTGAGAGACAGGCATGCCCATCATGCCCATCATGAGCTCATGCAAGCCCCTCATCCTACAATCTAGCAACCCCCTTCCCCCCATCCTTCTACACTTCCCCTCTTATACACAGGGAACATGAAGTGAAGAATTGAACAAAGGAAATAGAAACCTTTACTTACAAACCAAATGTTAACCTTAATTAAACAAACCACAGAACAGCTTTTATAAAGATAACAATGCATAATTACTACAACAGAGGAATTTATTTTTACTACCATAACAATGCCTGATTTGTGGAAAAAAAATCAGTCTAAGCAATAATCATTTGTAATTAAAAAACCTTGGCTCTAAGGTGGACTTTCTGACCTTGACTGCAAACTGGTGGATGGCAGAGCTTGGCCCCTACTGTCCTGCTCTCAGGCAGGAACGGGGCTGATGACCAGCAGGCATAGAATTGTTGCAAGGAACCCAGCCATTATTCACCAGTCCTCCTGGGTCTGGAAATGCCTCCTGGATTTGGAGTGATTTCTGTCGCACTGAACAGCCATGAATTTGCCTGTAGCCAGATGATCTGTCTCACCATCTCACAGAGCCAATGACTGCAGTCCTGCAGGCATTCACATTCCTGTCTGTGCATGCATCGGCGGCAGCTTGCCTCTGTAGCCTACATGTCCCCAGTGGCAGTGTTACAAGTGGAGCTGAAAATGGAGAAATGCGGGAAATAGATTGAATTAAGGATGCTTGGTGCTCTAAAAAGACACCTCCCTGCCTTCACCTCACAGCCCAGCCTAATCACAGCTGTTCAGGTGACAGGTGGCTTAAAGGGTCCCCAGAGTTTTACATACTGGATGTGGAGGTTGAGCTCCATAGTCTATCCTTCTTGAATGAAGTGACATGACAGGGACCCTGCTACTATCTTCTGCATTGGAGCCCCTGTGAGCCACAGCAGCTGTTGGCTATGTCTCAGCAGCAGGCTGGGATGTCCCAGAGATCTCTGTTCCTGTGCAATCACAGTGATCCAGTAACTCCATTTTTGGCTGGAAGCATCTGTAATAGGCAATGTCATGCGGTGTGGTTTCCTGCCACTGTACTCCAGCGACATCCCTGTGAAAAGCGGCCCACAGTATCTTTGCCTTGACATAGCACTTGACTGCCATCCTGTTGTGTCCCCACTCACTCGTTCTTCCGGCAACATCAAGGTAGACGTGCCAGTTGGCCCACAGGCTGCAGACAAACTGGCACATGACCTCAAGGTCCCCCAGCACCTGCACCAGGCTCTTTGTTTTGGCAAAGGTGCAATTGGACCTCAACCTACGTGCCCTAGTCTGCTCCATTCTCCCCTTAATGTCAGACATCTCAGATCAATAAGGGGTACCCCAGGGAGCTCAATTTATAAGTCTTGAGGTGACAGGGCAAAGGGAAGTTCACTCCCCCTTCCACCTTGTTGTTGCTGGGCAAAATTTGGACATCAGACATGCTGGTGCCAGGCAGTGTCTGCACCAGTTGCAACTTTGTATCTTATGGGCATTCTTGTTCTGGATGTCTTTTAGCCCTGTGTATGCAGGCTGTGCTGTCGGGCCATGGCACAACAGCAGGCTAGCCAGTGACCCATGTGTCAAGAAACTGCTTCCAGCGAGACATAGCCAGTGAGGGAATGAATGCTGACAGAACTCACACGCTATTCATAAAACTGGTGTGCTTTTTTGCTTGCTCATGCAGGTTCACAGAACTCTGTTTGTCAGGTTTACATAAAACTGGTGAGCAAATTAATGGTGTTAAGGGGACAATTATGCTGCAGCCAGCTGAAAAGGGACGTTTTTAGAGGTGGAGAGGAGCAGGGCTTTCTCACAGCTGTTTCCAGGCAAAGTCTGTTTTTTTTTGCTGGGTACGTAAAAGTTATGCTCTGTGAATATTGATAGTTTTGGCATCAGTCATCAGTTCCCCCTGGTGTTCTAAAACATTCATTACACACAAACTTTTTTGGGGGAAAAATTTTTCATATTCCAAGTCAAATTAGCCAAATCAGTTCTGAATCCTCTTGATTTAGCAACACTCAGTTGTTCAAGCAGTATATGTGGCGCTACTACCAGCAAGTACCCTCCACCCCAGACTTTAGCCTAGGGTTTCAGATACTCCCAGATCCATTGGTGGGCATCCTACATGCAGGCCTAAGCCCAGAGACTTGGAGTTCAGATGCCCCCGAATCTCACTTGCCCTTAACCAAAGCCCATAGGAGCAAGCTAGCGAGGAGTCCCCCATTTCCCTAAAGTAGGCACGTACCTGAGATTCTCTCACTGGAAGCTAGCCAGTGAGAAGCTAATTACAAGACTCATAGGGCTTCCCATCCGTGATGCATTGGACAGGGGTGCACACTCCACTATACAATGGCATTTAAATCCATCTAGGTTCAGGTAACAGACCAGTGCAGTGACTACACTGGATCTTAGCCCAAAAGAGGCCAAGAACTGATATACCTGCAAATTGTAGCAACACTTAATGGACAAAGGGACTAACCACATGTCATTTAATTAATTACCATGTATGAATGACAGATTAATGGCTGCACTATTCCAAGTTGCATCATTACAAACTAAACTACATCAGGATGGGGATTAGTTTATGATGATGCAAACTCATTCAAATGCGAAAAACATGTCTACGTGTAAAGTGTGATGCCATTAAGCCACACAAAAGGGCAATTTTAGCCACGTGTACAAGCACCCTTAACTCCCAGGTGATGATCAACCCAATAGGTTTTTCTGAGATGCATCTTGCCTTTTCATTTATTTATTTGGGGGGCAGGAGGGGAAGTGAGAGTGAACTGGAATTCTGGTTTTCAGATATCAAATCTAAAAATACTGATATTTCTGAATTGTTCCATTATCTGCTCTTTATTTTATACTTTAAACACTTATTCCTGTCCCTAATTATTCACATTTAAGAAAAATTATATGAGTAAGAGAAAATAAAAGAAAACATCTTAGTTTCTCAGCTACTTTTCAGTCAAGTCACAATTAATTTCATAGGAACCCAGAAGTGGAAGGGACCTCCTGGGTCGTAAGTCCAGTCACTGCCATTACAGGAAACCATATTATAGAATCTGTTTTAACAAAATAGTGGACCTCCATTTTAAAACTGGGTTTCTTTTCCCACTCTTCCTAGATGTCCAGAACATCCTTCTTCTGACAGATAGAAACCTCCTAATTTCACCTTTACTTTAATTTGTTAAATGACCTACTTTCTGCCTAGCATTTTCTTTCCTCTCATATAATTGTAAAAGACCTTTTTCTTCCCTGGTTATATTTTTGCTTCTTTTAGCTTTTAAGTGAGTTGTAAGCTTTATCTAATGCTGACTCTCTTTGTTTAGTTGCCGTCTTTCATTTTTCTCTACAGTGCTTAGGATTTTTTTTCCACCTCTGCAGGCCACATGGAAGGTTTAATTCCTTTGTATTTTGTTAATTTGTTGTTTTTCAGATTCCCATTCATGTTAATTTTCACAGGCCCTGTGTAGCTCAGACAAATACACACACTTCCCAATGGTCGTGGGTAAATCAACTGTTAAATTACTTAAAGTACAAACACAAGTGATATGCATTATAACTGGTGTTTCGACTTGTATGTGTACAACTAACTGTATGGGCAATTTGTGGAAGTTAGATACAGGCTTAGAATTTTACCCTTTTACAAAGATAACAACATCATCCTACTGTGGAATAATGAGAGGAAAAACATTTCTAGGATATTTTGATCAAAATTTTACTAGAGTCCTATCTTGCCAATTGTGCTGCTCTTGTCAAAACTTTCTGTGACACACTTACATTTCCAGCTTTAAAAAAATGCACTTGTGCATTTTTCGTGCACTATTTTTTTGTGCAAATAAAGGAACACTACAACAGACAACATCCTACAAGTATGTGGGAAGTATGGTGGACTGGTATCCATGTACCAGGCTCAGCCTTTTAAATCGTTAGCTCTATCTATTTGGCAATGGGAATTATGCTTGGGGCAAAGGACACTTGAAACCTAATCACACAGGCAACCTGATTAAAAAATGGCACTTATCTGGCTTTAAAGAACTGTATTTTGACAATAATTTTCCAGAGAAAAAATTGTCACTGGCATAACAAAGCATAGTCAGTTCTTGCACCTGCTCCCAGATTTGACTCAACCACAAGGGGGAAGACAAAGAAGTGGAATAATTTGGTTGGAATAGAGCTAGGCTTTCAGAACTGATAGGTTTCCAAAAGACCATATGACAATGGCGTGAGTTAGAACAGTGGGAACCAACTTTTGGCAGGCCCGCCACAAATTAGCCCCACACCCTCCATGAGTGTAGTGGAGGGGGTGGAGCTAATTTTCTTCCTCTGCCTGATCTGCTGCTCAGTTTCAGGTCCTATCTGCCACATGCCAAGCACAGTGAAGCCCCACACCCTCCATGAGTGTAGTGGAGGGTGTGGAGCTAATTCCCTTCCTCTGCCTGATCTGCTGCTCAGTTTCAGGTCCTATCTGCCACATGCCAAGCACAGTGACTGCCCATGTTACTTGTAGCACTCATGCTGCAGGTTGGCCACCCCTGAGTTAGCACATGTATTATTTCTCCCAAGCATATGCATAATGGAACTGGAGAGTACTGATCTAGTATTGTGCACAACTTATCACTCTTCTTCCCATACTACCACTTAAATTTTGTAGAGGCATAGGCCAGGATTCTGCCATGTTAGGTCTTTTCAAAAAGCACTACGCGAAGTTAAAATTTCAGGGCAATTAAAACTTAAACTCTGAGATGTAAGGAATAATAGTGGCAGTCAAATTTCAGAGGGTGTATTATTACTTTTCTTAGTAAAACAAGAAATAATGCACATAGAAAACATTGTTAGTAATATAAAATAATGCAACCAACTTTGAAATGCTACTGTGCCCTCTCTCTCTCAAACCCCCTCCCCACAAAACAAAACAAAGAGGTCCTCCCTCCTCAAACATACTCCTTTAACTGCTCATGTTCTTCATGTAAAATATATAAACATTCATTGAAGCAGACATGGAAACAGAGATTCCCCACTTGCACAAGGTAACTGCTAAGGCTATGTCTACACTGAAGTTAAAAAACGTGACTAGAGCATAGTGTAAAAAGTATCAGAACTAGTTTTAAAGTAGCTTGGGTACCAGTAGCAGGCTAGCTACAGCAACATGACCACAGTGCAGGCTGTAAAACCTCTTTCCTGAGAAATGTAGTACATTAACTAGAGCTGAGCTCCATGGTATCTGATCTACTGAAATTATGGTACCCAAGCTAACTAGGTAAAATATAGTTTCACTCTAACACAATCTCCCTGGCCCAATAAATATTTAATAGGACTCAAAAGAGTGGAGCATTACTAGGGACCTGCCAAATTCATGGCAGAGTGGGCTACGCAGCAGCTCCTTTAATCTTGCAGGTTCCCTTGCACACCCTCTCCCATTGCTGACTGGCTGAGGGGTTCTGGCGGCTCTGCTGCTTGTTGCTGACCAGTTGGGAGGCAAAATGGCACCATACTTAAAACTGCAGCTTTCACCTTCCTGCCAATCTGAAGCAAGCAGCAGGGTCCCTCTGTCAATTGGCAAGGGGTGGGGGTGTGTGGAGGAACCTGGAAGATTGAAGGAGCTGCTGTGCAGCCCACTTCTGCTGTGAATTCAGTAGGTCCCTAATTATTAGCAAAGGGGATGAGAGGATCCTCTCCCTGACAAAACAGTGACCTGGTCAGGGGATTCATCCACAAAGTGAGAGATGCAGGTTATCATTAGGGCAGTGTGAAATGGCACCGTTCTGTTTCAACTTGCGTTTTGACATTTCAACAGAACAGTGTTTTGTTTTGAATTTTGTTTTGATTCGAAACTGCTGTTCTGTTTTGTTTCGTCGAAACAGTTTCGCTGTTTTAACATTTCACCCATAGGCTATAATGGGGAAGTTGAAACAGCCTATAATGTTGTCATTTCTGACCTGATTTGGATGAAACTTGCAGGGCATGAAACCTGCCAGGTTTCAAGGGGATAGGTCAAGGGGTTTCAGGGAAACTGCACCTCAGTGTCTTGAAAGCAAAACACTCATGTCACGTGTATGTGTTAAGCCACAGCAGGGTCCAAACTGCAGGCCTGCTAGCCTCTGCTAAGGCCAAAAAGCTTGCAAAAGGAGATAGGTGCAGGGGCTTGGGGGAAACTGCACTTCAAGCTGCTGACAAGCAAAACTCGTGACATGGGTGACACTGCATGTGTGTTGAGGTGCAGCAGGGTGAAAGCTGCAGGCCTGCTAGGCCCTGCTGTGGCCACGAAGCCTGCCAGCTGTCAAGGAGATTGGTGCAGGGGGAGTCTAGGTTCTGGGGCCCTGCACCTCTAGCTGCTGACAGGCAAAACTCATGACATGGATGGGTGACACTGTGCGTGTGCTAAGGTGCACCCTCACTCAGTTTTTCCATCCCTCCCCCAGAGCACTGGGATTGGAAGAGACCTCAGGAAAGGATGACAGTCACTGGCCAGCTTCACAGTCAATAATGAGAGCACTCCTTCCCCCCTCTCCTTACTTTAGTTTTTGTTTCCCTGCAGGCAAGCCCAGCTTGAGCTTTGAAACTCGAAACATTTCAAAATTTTTGAAACGTTTCCCCTTACCCCGTTTCATTTTGAGGCTGTTTCAAAGCTCTCTGTTTCATTTAGATTTTGCTGTTTTGAGCTCAAAATGAGTCAAAACAGCATTGAAACAAAACTGCCAGGGAAATTTCACATAGCCCTAGTTATCATCCCCTCAGTTCTTTTCTTAACCTTTCAGAATGCTACCTGGAAGCAACTGGTCTGTAGAGCTCATAGCTAACAGTTCTGGTGTTAATAGCAGTCTTTTTTTGCTGGTGGAAACAAAAAATGTTTAACCTATATTCAATGTGATCAGCATTCATGAGGCTTTAATTCTACATAGTGCATATCTTCCCCATAAAGCTAGCCAAGTAAGGTAAGACTCTATGAAACCATGCTTCAGATTTGCCTCTGTTCTCTTTTTGGGTATACTTATACAAAGTTGAGAGTAGGAAGAAGCATACCCATGTTAGCTTTAAACACCTAGACAGATAATATTATTGATTACCTGGCAGGCTTCAGAAAGTAATGTAAGCCTGCCAGGGACCTTGAGTACACACCTAGGTTGCTAGGTTGGGTTAACTATATTCACTTTTTTTTTGCTACATTAAATTTGAATAGGTATGCCTACCTGCGTTACAGTTACGCCTATAAACATACCATTTAAATAGACACAGAATCCCATTTTCGAGGATTTAGCTGATATCTAAAATGTAGGCTGAATAGGTTTCAGATGCCTAGCTGCTATTTAAGGGTGCCTACACATGAGTGTGGAAGTTGCTTTGATGCACTGGATTCCAGTGTCCCCACCCTTAAAAATGGCAGCAGGGGCACTTTATCTAAAGCTCAAACGAGCTTTCGTTCAAGTGCTCCCACTGCCATTTTTAAGTGCAGGGACACTGATACACAAGAGGCAGCAGCGCTTTAATTAGAGCAGCTCTAATTAAAGCACTACCCCTTCTACAGCCAGAGCATGTGTAAAAGTGCCCTAAATTCCTAATTCCCTTTAATTCCAAAGGGAGTTAAGCACTTGAATCTCATTGTGAATATGGGCCAGAGCCTGTAGAGATGATCATTACTCCTTTACCATATTTCCCCTCTACTTCTATAAAAAAGAACCACTGTGGACTAAAATAAATCATCCTAGAGGAGAGCTTTTCTAGTAAATAGATCTGAAACAATACTCACAGTTCAGATAGCAGAATACAACCTTCCCAACAGACAAAATGGGTCCTGTATCAATTAGCTGCTGAGTCCACTAGGCTGTCTGTAGGGCTAATGTTTATAACCGTCTTCCCCTTCTCTCTGTGTTCCTATTCACTCAGCTCCTGTCCTAATGGGTTACCATGTATGAGCTGTCAGAGAGATGGAGCACAACAAAATATTCCTATGTTCTTTCATAAGTAGTCTGTCTAGTTACTGCCACATCTTATATCTAGAAGTTTCTGGACTCTTCTGGCTCAGCTGCCCTGCATATGTGAAGGAACACAGAAGGCCCAACAAAAACCAATGTCCTCCACTTGTGCCTCTCCCCTTTCTTTGGAACACCTAGTACAGAAACACTGCAGTACAAAGCATGTAGGTTATATATTCATTAACTTGGAATATTGCTCTGTATTTCTTGAATGCAAATAGGTAATGAAATGGGCTTATTTTCATTAGAAGTACTTTATGCAAGTAGTTTTACATGAAATGGAAATATTTTTTCTTATAGCAATTCACCAGACAAAGGGGCAACCAAAGGTGAAATAACTTCTTGACAGCTGAGAAGGAATAGTAAAGTGTTTTTAATTTATTTCAAAACTCTACAGCACATAAAGGAAGACATAATTAGTATACAGTGATGTGCAGAAAGAAGTTTGTTCATGGAGTGCAAGGCTATTTCACTATCTCTCTTTTTAATGAGTATATGAATATTTGCTTTGTTTCTAGACAGCATATTATGCAAATAGATTGAAAGTCTCTTATCTTCTCTGATCTATTTTTGCTCTGATGTGTGTCATTTATCTGAGGCTGAGGAAGGCAATACAATTTATATCTGCTATGTGAACTGGTAAGTGGTTCAGTTTAGCACTAAATCAGGCTGGGCACTAAGCATCAGGTCGGTTGTTTTTTTTAAAGCATTTACATGACCTCTCTCTTACTTCCTTGTTATAACAGTAATAATGGAAGAAAATTCCATTTGGAAAATCGCTTTCCTAGTACTCAAGGAAGAAGCCTCAGTAATGGCATCTTTTATCCATAATTTGGTATATTAGTTAGAAAGGTTTGCAATTCTTCAGGTGTAATTCAGAGTCTGCCAAAAATAAACAAACAAACAAACAAATACATAAATAAATAAATAGAGGTTTATGCGGTGACCCTCTCCTCATTCTTTCATTTTCAGCCAAGTACTGTACAGCAACAGCAAATGCCTCAACCTCAGTGTCAAGTTCAGGCTGTCCAAGGAAACCAGTATCCCCTGGGATTTTGTCTGTTTCCAAGGTACAAATCTCTCTGGATAAATAAATTGCCTTTTCTTGTGGCAAGAGAATAAATGTCTTGGTGATCTTTTGCATCAGCGTTTGGCTAGTTCCTCTATTGAGAAAAATCACTGTGGTCTCAAAGCAAAGGTCACTGTTATGCAAGATCAAGTGATCTAATCCCATGGTCTCCTCTGTTGAACACAAACCATGACACAGAAATATACATGCTCTGAACCTGGCCCTTACATCAACTTCCTCAGGTTTCTCAGCCATTTCACTAAAACTGCCTTCCTTATTTATAACAACAGATCTGCTTAAAAAAATATACATAGAAAGTGTTGTATTTTTGGAAATCAAAATTGAAATCTGAAACAGCCCAAAATACCACTACAGCATCTCAGAGGTGCAGTTCAGATGTAGTATGTCCAATTTTTCTCTATAGGTCACGCACCTATAGGTCTACAAGTTGATTGCATCTACCATTAGGCCCCAGGGTCTCCTGTTTTGGTGAAAAATATGGCTGCAAAGATCTCTGGTTGGGTTGTATAGGCATGACAGTATAGAGAATTATGGTTGAAAATGCTGCTTTGTTGAAAATCTAGTTTCCCAACTTAGAGCTGATAGAGATTTTCCAACCAGCTCTAAACAGAATATAGCTCTTTATTTTTACCTTCCCTCATATGGCTCCTGTTGGAATTAATTAGTAACATATTTCTAGAATATTTATCTATGAAAGGAGGGTAAAAAACAGAGAGAGTTGGAGGAGTATCATACAGAAAATGGAATGCAGAAATGGAATAAAAACAAGTGAGGGAGAAGAGAGCAAAAAAGAGAAGACAAAATGTAAAATGGGAGAGATGAAAGGGAAAGA
>NW_005841858.1:63022-82482 GCF_000455745.1 Alligator sinensis
TTCAACATATAGAAAGAAACAGAAGAAGGAGGAAATGTTGCTAGATAAAGAGACAGAGGAAAGAACGAATGGCTGACAGAAATGGGAAGAAAGAAAAATATATGAGGAGGATTTGTTGCGTCAGTTATGGAAGGAGGATTACAAAATGGAAGAGGAGAATGAACAACAAGACACTAGGGGTGTGTGAAGCGGCCCTATTCGATTTGGATTTGGCCTGAATCAGGGACAGTGATATGATTAAATGATTTGGATCACTGTCCCTGATTCGATTTGACTGAATCCAAATCTAAAGATTCGATGCTTATTCAGAGAACCAACAATTCGGACATAAACACAGCTTGCAAAGTTTTTTCTATATAACATGAGGTAGCAGGCACAGCTCATGATTGCTGCAATGCTGGGGCACATGGAGTATCCCACAGGAGTGCAGGGGACCCCTCCACGTGCTTGATGGTGAACCTGGAAGTTGACCGGAAGTACTTCTGATCCACTTCCAGGTCTGCCCTCCCCTTCCCTCTCCTCGCACCTCCCCAACTCGGCAATCTGCCCTTGGTGCCCCACCCCCCAACTTAGGAGGCACCAGTCACCAAGCTGGGGAGCACCCTGGCAAACCTAGAAGTGGACCAGAATGGCTTCTGGTCCACTTTCAGGTCTGCTGCCGAGTGCACTGGGGAGCCCCCCATGCTTCTGTGTGACACTCGATTTGCCCCAGCATCGCAGCACTCACGAGCCCCTGCTACCTAGAGGTACATAGAATAAACATTTAAAGCTTTCTCCATGTCTGAATCTCCAAATCGCTCCGAATCAATTTGGAGGGTTCTGATTTGATTCGGAGTGATTAAAGGGTCCTCCAATTCGATTTGGATTTGGAGATTCGGCCACCGAATTGGGCCAAATCTCTGCTGAATCAAATTGAGGATCGAAGCTTTGCACAGCCCTACAAGACACAGCATTTAGGTTGGTAAATATGGTCTGTTCATCCTCCTTTATTTCTTCAGCTCGCCTAGCAGATATCACCTGTCTCTATAAATTTGAAGAAGGATGGGATGACTGTTTTGAGTGTCTGTGTTATATAATACAGCTAGCTACTGCAGATTCTAGTTACAAATTTGAGAAAAATACTCAAACTTCATGACAACTGAAAACAGATAATCATCTAGGCCCCTAGCAAGTTAGGATGGCTTTTTCTTTAAAAAAAAAAAATCTAATTAAGAGACCCTACACAAGCAGCTGGATTTCATTTTTTTTAAAAAGAAGAATGGTAACCTATAAACAGCTTCCCCCTACACCCCCAATATTAAAGGGGTCACTAAGTTTTGAGCAACATCTAAAAAAACCCCCAAACAAAACAAACATTTTACTATCCACTTCTTCAATCCTGAGGCCAGTCCTATGCATGTTGTTATGTTGTACAGTGGACTAATATGTGGGGAGCAAAGCAGAAGCCTGATAAAACTAGCCCATCTCAAGCTAAAGGCAGCTCACTCCCTTCAGAAACATGCATTTTGCAGTCTTCAAGTATAAGTTTGAAGACCCTTCTAAGAGATGCTAAGGGGTATCCTGGAGACCCCAGCTGCTTCTGCAGCTGGAGAGACTTGGGGGGTAACAGCTGGATAGGAGGAACCAGGGGACTTGAAATTAACACCTTGCAGACTGAATGAAACTTACAGGCCTCAAGTTGGATAGGCTCGCTTTAGGAGTTTTTCACTTTACCGGTCTAATGTGTGGGCATGACAGCTGGTAACAAAGAAAAGGTCTGATCTCCAATATATTTAGCTGGAGATGAAAGATAAAACTGAAAAAGAAAAAGCTATTTTGTAGGTTCCTTCCTCTTAGTGACTAACTTACACAATAAGACATTTTCCAACATTTCTCTGTTAGAAAGAATGCCAATTTACACAGAAATATTTTAGTTTCAAAGAATCTTATGACAGAACCCAGGGAAATTTCAAAGCTTGATTTGCTTGATTCCATAGCAGACATCCCTCTCTAGCTCATCAGCAGTTCGTGAACTGTAAGAGCAGAGATCTCCATGGCTCCACAAGGTCTTCATCTCCAAAAAAACCTTACCATATGAGTTGCCTCACAGTTGCAGATTATAGGTCTCCCAGGGTCTACAACCTCCAGGGCAATCGCATATACTTCCCAGTCAGAAGCTGGGAAGTCCTAGTAACCACAGCTGATCTGGAAACAACAGAGCTTGGGTTCTCATTGAAAATTTTCTAAATGAAATTTCAAATTAAACATTTTAAAGCACCATTCCAGAATCTTTCTTTCCATTCCTTTTTTTATTTTTCCTCAAGTCTTTAAAGGATAAAGTTATTATTTTCCAAAGGATGAAATTCTGACTTTTGACCCGCTCTTTTAAATTTGCTCTATAACCTTCTACATGGACCACAACTTCTGAGCAGAGCTCAGCAACATCAACAATTTTGCTGTTCTTTGTTATGGTTGTTTGTTGATATTTTAATAAAATACAGAGTAAATCTACTGGATGTAGAGCCCAGGTTAGACGGAGAGCCTCTGACAATTTTTACATGAAGCAGTTCATAGGATATGCACAAAGAATGAACAAAAATTAATAAAAGGTTATTTACAGTTTGTGGGTGAAACCATGCCGAAGTTCAGTAAGAATTTCTCCACAGTGAGGAATGAGCCTGTACTGTAGGATTTGATTTAACGTGGATGGTAGCCAAGTCTTGACATTTTTTTTCTTTAATAGGAGAAGACATTTATTTAAAGATATAAAAATACCAATGAATTGAACAGTAAACATAATGAGACAGGTAGTTCAAAGTGCAGGGTAATGTTCCTGTACATGGAAAATGACTGCTGGATGCCTGAGGTCACTCTTGCTGAAGCTGAGGAAGCAGCAGGCATGATAGATGAATTGCACATCTGTAATTTACCAGCAGTTTGAGAGAAAAAGACAATAAAAAATTCATATGCTGAAGGTACAAAGAGTCTTTCATCTCAAGTTAAAATGTTCTGCTAACTCAAGCTGCAGAATGTATTAACCAGAGATTCAGATAAACAAGCCCCTGTATGAAACTACTCCAGTTATGCATTCAGATGACTTTACCCTGTGAGGTTACTGATGCATGAATGTTAACATTTGCAATATGATCTGCAAACCTCTGATTTCTCAAATCATAGATTTATTGTAGTTAAATAAAAGCACAGTACTTGCAAATCTACCTGTCTATGGATTTTTAAGTCAAGTAGGCCATGACCTCTGTTAATTAATCTGTAGCAATTTGTTTGACATTCTAAACTATGGTATTAGCCTCATTAGTTATATTGCTTTAAAATTTAGTGTAGGATTGGTATAGGTTTGGAAAGAGAAAAAGAGACATACCTCAGATAAAAGGGAACATTACACATTTAAGCACAACGTATAATCCTTCTCTTTGATTCTTAATTCTTGGTTGTTTCCAGAGAGGAAAGAATTCGCAACCAGTGGAAGTTAAATTTTAATCTATGTTATTTTAAGAGTCAAGAAGACTTTTTATGACATACAGGATTTAGCTGAGCTTGAGGAAGATTGGCAAAACTTAGATGCCTTTGAAAGGTTTCTTTATTCTTTCATATTTAGCCATCTTAGATTATTCACATTTTAAGGTCACAGTGTCATAGAGAATTAGGGCTGGAAAGGACCTCCAGAAGCCATCTAGTCCAATTCCCTGCCTGAGGTAGGATGATCCCTATCCAAACCATCCTGAATAACCATAATCTAAACTGTACATAAGACTACCATCAATGCTGACCGAACACTGTAACCTGCCACAGGTAAAGCAAGGGAGCAATGGCAGCCAGTGTCCTGCTTCTGTAACATGTTGTCAATATAAACTCAAAAGATCCTAGGTAGAGGCCCCCTCTCCCCCCCCCCACTACAGAGGAAGGCAAAAACCCCTGCAGTCTGTACCAACCTGACCAGACCATGGGGTAAAATTATTTCTTGACCCCAGATATGGTGATTGGTCTAATCCTGAGCTGAGGGGCAAGACCCTCTATCTGGGAACCTTTGGCTTTGCTTCTAGCAAGAGAATTGGCACACTCTAGTTGAAGTCCCCAGCCTTAGCTGTAACCAACACCCAATGCCTCTGGGGAGGCTTAAAAACAGCAGGGGGCGAGGAAGGGCAGCGGTTGTCCAACCTCTTCTTGAACACCTCCAGTGATGGAGAGTCCACAACTTCCCTAGACAGTCTATTCCACTGCCTCACTTTTCTAACAGTGAAGAAGTTTCTCTGGATATCCAATCTAAATGTAGTTTGCTGCAACTTCAAGCCATTAGTCTGTGTCCCCCACCCTGCAACAAGAGAGAAAAGGTGCTTTCCTTCTTCTTTATCACAGTCCTTCAAGTATTTAAAGACTACTATCATGTCCCCTTCTTTAAATGTCTTTTCCATGAGCTGAACATACCTAGGTCTTTTACCCTCTATTTGTAGAACTTGCCTTCCAAGCCTTTGATCATCTTTGTCACCTGCCGCTGGACCCTTTCTAACTTTTCCATGTCTTTTTTAAAACTGTGGAATCCAAAACTGCACACAGTACTCCAGATGAGGCCTAACCAATGCCAAGTAGAGAGGCAATATCACCTCCCAAGTCTTGCACCTAATGCTTCTGATGCAGTCCAAAACTGCATTCGCCTTTTGTGCAGCTGCATCACACTGCAGAGTCGTATTGAGTTTGTGGTCTACCAAGACTCCCAAGTCCTTTTTCAGAGAGCTGACACCCAGCCAGGTGCCCCCCATTTTGTATTTGTGTTTTTGATTGTTTCTTCTGAGGTGCAGCACCTTACATTTGTCCACACTGAACTTCATCCTGTTAGCTATAGCCCTACTTTCCAATTTGTCATTTTCTTTATGAATTACACTTGCATCATCCAACACATTCATCTTTCCCAGTTTTGTGCTGTCTGCAAACTTGCTCAAGAAGTTTTCTACGTCAGCATCTAAATAATTAATAAACATGTTGAACAGCACTGAGTCAAGGACAGATTACTGTGGGACTCCACTCAAAATCTCCTACCATTCTGACATGGGCCCATTAATAATTATGCTTTCCTTGCAGTTATTGAGTCAGTTATCTATCCACCTTGTAGTAGTTTTATCCAGCCCACATTTCAACAGTTTGTTTATAAGAAGGTTGTGTAGGACCTTATCAAAAGCATTCCTGAAGTCCAGATACACTATAAATTGACAGAATTCCCTTCATCCACCCAAGCAGTTGCTTTCTTAAAGAAGGAGATCAGGTTTGCTTGACATGATTTGTTTTCCATAAGTCCATGCTGGTTGCTTGCAATCAGCCTGTCCTCCTTCCTTATATGATCCAGTAACTTAACAGGTATTCCCAGGTGAGGCTAACTGGTCTGTAGTTCCCCTGTGGGTCCTCCTTCTTGCCTTTTTTAAAGGAGAGGCATTATGTTGACCTTTTTCCAGTTGTCTGGTACTCTCTTGACTTTATGAAGATCATTGCCAAGACCTCCAAGATCTCTTCTGCCAGTTCCTTCCAGACCCTGGGATGAGGTTCATCCAGCCCTGCTGTCTTAAATTCATTCAGACCCAAAAAAAGATTTCTGAACATCTGTTTTATCATCTCCTTTCTCATCTTACCCCCTTTTTTATCCATATAATCTCTATTAGGTGTCTGGCAGTTTAAAAAATTTTAGAAGACTGATGCAAAGTATCTGTTGAGTAGCTCCACCTTCTTTGAATCTTCAGTTAGGAGTTCCCCCTGGCTTGTTAACAAAGGATCCACAGCTTCCCTGGTCCCTCTTTTCTGGCCATCATACTTAGAGAACCTCTTCTTGTCATCCTTAATGACCTTTGCCAGATGCAGCTTATTCTTTATTTTTGCCTTCCTAATTTTGTCCCTGCAAGTTCTTACTATTTCCTGATATGTATCCTTGGTGACCTGCCCATTCTTCCATTGCCTGTGTGCTTTCTTTCTGCATTTAAGGCATTTTAGAAGCTCCTTGTGCATTTTTTTGGTCTCTTGCCATTCCTGTGCTTCCATCATTTTGGGGCAGTTTATTCTTGGGCTTCCAATGTATCCCTTAGAAGCTCCCAGCCCTCCAGGGTGCATTTATCCTTCAATTTATTCTCCCATGACACCATGCCTATTAGGTCCATTTATATGTTATGATTCAAATTCATAAATATAAATCATTTCAAACAGCTTGCCATATTATTTAGCACCAAAATCTATTCATTTTCAGTTCATGGCAAACTACAATGTACAAAGTGGCTTGGACAAAATAAATGTTTTGTTGCCATCTCTTGCACTTTTACTGCCACCATTCAAATATTAGATACTCTCCTAATGCTCTAGCTTCTGGAGTCAGGTGATTGAGGGGAGTCTGTCAACATTCATTTATCAATTAAAGTAAATTTCAGATCCTCAGGACTGAAGAGAAAAGCTGAAAATGGAACCTGAACTAGAAGCTCAGAAACCAGGGAACAAACTGAGAGCCATGACTGTTTTATCGCTTCCTCTTTCTTTCTTTCATATGGCTTTGGGAGCAAGAGCTATTGTCACAGTTTTCATTCCAAATTCCCCAACCAGACCAATGCCCTGCTGGAAAGCAAGTAACTCCAGGATGTTACCCGCAAACTTGTATCTGAGGCAGGATGCTATTATGTGCTCCATGGTTTCATTAGGGTTTCCACAGTCACAGCCAGGTGAGGTTTTTAGGCACCACATGTACATCAGCTGGCCACACTGGCCATGTCCACTGAGTATCCTATTAAGGGTTGTCAACATGCTCCATGGAAGGTGGAAGCCTGGTTGTTCCAATGTTGGGTCAGAAACAAGGTGGTTATTTGGGAAAGTGTTTCTTGCCCATACTTTCCTCCAAGATTGTTTGGTGTTGTGGTATAGGAGGTACTCAATTCATGTCCAAAAAGCTTTTTGCGAAAGCATGTGATGAGTTGGGAGATCTTGAAGGTCTCTGTGGATAGGAAGGTCTGGATTACTTGTGATACGCACTCTCTGCATGTTACTGCATCCCATTGAATAGAGGGAGAAATAATGTTTGAAAGTACTGGTAGCCAACTGCACTGGAGTTGATATCAAAGTTCCAGACATAGTCCTTGTTAATGAGTAGAGTTGTGTGTCATTGAATTTGGTACGTTGACTTGAGGGCCAGATGGGTGCACAGTACTCAGCTGTTGAGAAGACCAGGGCTATGGCAGAAGTGCAGGGGATGGCAACTTTTGCACCCCAGCTTGTGCTGGCAAGCTTTTGGATGATGTTCACTTGTGCTTTTCTTTTCATGGCAGCCTTTTGGAGGCGATAATGGTATGTTAGGGAGCAGTGAAGGGTCACCCTAAGGTAGGTAAGAGTCATGGGTCATGACGCACTTTTTCTCCACAGAAGGTAACACTGAGGGTGTTATGTGCTTTGTGATTGTTAAGATGGAATGCGGAGATGAAGGACTTGGTTGTAGTCTCCATTTATGAAAGTATTCAGCAATTATTGATAAGTCAGAGTTCAGTGTGGCTTCAATATACTGAAAAGATTTTGTTCATGTGGTCAAAGCAATATTGTTGGTGTAGATAAATGTCCACAAGGACATATAGGGTATATCACTTACGTAGATGTTTAAAAGTGTCAGTGCTAGAACACTGCCCTGTGGGAGACAATTGTTAAGTGTTCTTGGAGTGCTGACCTGATCTTGTAGGTAGACCTTCATCCTCCTGTTGCTCATCAAAGTCCACAGCAGCCAGAGTGATTTGGCACATGGCAGCAGCAGGGACAGTTTGAGCATCAGTCCGTGTTTCCACACGGTATCATAGATCTTTCCTCAGCCGATGAAAGTGACCCTGGTCTTAAGTTTATGATAAAAAACAGCCATGATGTTTGTAGTGATGGCAAAACTCACTATACTTAAAGCCAGCATCATAATTTTGAGATGGTGATATCTTGCAAGATAATTTGTCAAATCAGTTCACAAATTTGGTGCATTAGCAGCTTCCTGGCTGCTCATAACTATTAAACAGCAGTTACCAAAATCATGGGTTCCTTTAAAAAAAATGGCTCCCCAACTGACCACCATAGCTACCTTCATGCCACCAGCTTTCACCCTAACCACATTACTGGATCCATCATCTATAGCCAAGCTCTACATTACAACTGCACCTGCTCTAATCCTACCAACTATGATGAAAAACTTAAAGATTTGGAGCAAGGATTCCTACAGTTCCAATACAATCCCAAAACTGTAGCTACTCAAATCAACAAAGCCAGATTCAGATCTTACTCCAACCTACTACAATACCAACCCGTCACCTACAATGCCCATCTTATAGACCTTAGACACAACATTAATAATGTCCAACTCCTGGAAAAGGTGGACTGTCTCATGGTAGTCATGGGAAACAAATCTATCCTGGCTTGCAGACAGACCCCAAAATTCAAATGACATCTCTCAAGCAAGAAGCTAACTGACTCCCATCCTCACCGAGGCACAAGGCCTTGCAATGGATCCAAATACCTGTTATGTCCACACATAAATAACATCAATACAGGCCGCATCATCACACTAAATAACAAGGAATACAACTTCTGAAGTTCATTTACTTGCAACTCTACCAATATCATACATGACATGACCTGCTTACAGTGCCCCTCTGTCGTCTAAATTGCACAAACAGGGCAATTTCTATACATAGGAATGAATGAATACTGATCTGACACCAGTTGCAGAAAGACACGAAGGTCTGTGTCAGAATACTTTATCCTCCTTGGACACTCCTTTATTGAATTTATGATTGCTGTTCTCAAGCAGCAAAATTTTTAAAACTAGTTTGAACAGGAAATCACAGAACAAGAAGTCATTCATAAAATGGATTGTGTTAAGTACGGTTAAACAGGGACTATGGATTCTTATCCGATTACCTAGATTAGTTTATGTGACCCTATGGGTTATGTTCCTATGGGTTTTTTGCTTGTACACCTCTCTCAGCACTGCCCTCCTTCCCTCTCTTCCTTGCCCTCCTCTTTTCCCATCTTTTGTATTCAAATCACTCGCTCCACTTCATACGCTTCTCTATGCTGTACTTTTACAGGACCTGATGAAGTGAACCCAAGTTCACAGAAGCCTGTGCTCTCTCTCTCTAATCTTATTTATTTAGTCTATAAAGATGCATATCTACACTGCCTTCTACAAGTCTTAACTGCTGTCTGCTTATGGAATGGTAATGTAAGAGCGATGATCGAGAAATTATCCTCAGGTCTGAGAAAGAACATCTTGCATGCAAAACCTTGTTTAACTTTATCTTAATGACTAGGGCCATGCAAAATTTCCCTGGCTGTTTTGTTTTGACACTGTTTTGACTCACTGTGAGCTCAAAACAGCAAAATTGAAACAAAATGAAAGACTTCGAAACAGACTTGAAACAAAACAAGGGTGCTTGAAACATTTCAAAAAGTTTCTAAATGTTTCAAGTTTCAAAGCTGAAGCTGGGCTTGCTTGCAGGGAAACAGAAACTAAGGAGAGGGAGGGGGAGGAAGGGGGAAGGACTGCTCTGATATTGACTATATAGCTGGCCAGTGACTGTGATCCTTCCCTGAGGTCCATACCAATCCCAGTGTTCTGGGGGAGGGATAGAAAAACAACATAAAAAGCCCCATTGTTTGAACTGAGCTGCTTTCTGCCTTGGGGTCAGTTACTGAGCTGTGTCTTCCAGCAGCTCAGCAGCATCAGAAAAAGGCTATCATTCATTTCCTACTTGCTAGCCTAGCAAGTGGGATTTAGCAACACCTTTTGCTTTCCATACCCTTTTATTTTATTATTATATTCATTCATTCCTTTCAATTTATTTCTCCCCCAAAATCCTCTTTTTGTTTTTGTTAGTCTATTTTAATTCTTTTCCCCCAGAAAAGAAATCTATGTTTTCTCTCAGTGTGCATTCATTCACTGTACAGGGAAGCACAGCATATATTGCATGTTATAATATAGAATTTATACAGGAACACATACATGCATTTATATATTTTATTTATTACATAAATACACATACATATACAATTATCTACATATATTACATAAATCATATTACTTTACAGAAGACCACACAGATTTTCCAGCACACCAAGGCAGACACTATGAAACACACCATGAAGTGTGTTGGAAAGCATGAACGTTGCATGGCCCCAGGGGGGGGGGGCACGGTGAGCTCCTGCAAGTGGTGGCAGAGCTGTTGGCAGCAGGAGTGTGTCAGTGGCAAGTGGGGAGCTCCTGCAGACAGCTGCAGCACTGTTGTCAGGGGGGGGTGGTGGTGAGCACCTGCAGATGCCAGCCTGTCCCATACCCCCTGATGCTTCCATTTCCATTTCCACTGATGACTTTCTTGCCTACATTGCATGCCAGCCTCTGGCTTCTTTACTATTTCTTCCATCCAGGAACAGCACACACACAAACTGCAGGTGCTTCCTCAGCCTGACAAAGGGTTTTTCAACCCAAAAGCTTGTTAAGCTATATTTCTCCAACTATTCAGCTGGTCTACTAAAAGTTATCAGATTGAACCAAAGAACCTTGTCTGCCAGTGCCATGTCCTTAGACCAACACCCCTAGCACCTGTCCCCAGTCAGCTGACCAGAAGGACACGTGGCCCTGGGCACATCTAAGCCCCAGGGCTGGGGCTGGCAGGTAGAGTTCTCTGGCAGCTGCTGGAGAAGATGCTCCTGCAGGAAAGGAAAGAAAGTCTCTGTTCACAGTATGGCTGCCTGAGATGCTGCTACTGCTACTGTGCTGCTTGCTTACCTGTGGTTATTTAAAGTGATGGACCAGGATGGGGCTGTAGGGGAGGAGGAAACCTCACTGGGGTACACTACTGTGTCATGTAGAGGCCCCAGTGTTAGTGAGGGCATGCCTTAACACACACACAAAGTCACACGTGTCACGAGTTTTGCTTGTCAGCAGCTTGAGTTGCAGGTTCCCAGAAATCCCTGCACCCATCTTCTTGAAACTTGATGGGCTTTGTGCTCTCAGCAGGGGCTACCCTCCCTCCTGTTTTCATTTGAATCAGGCAAGAAATGACAAAGTTATAGGCAGTTTCATGATTCCCCATTATAGCCTATGGGAGAAACGTTGAAAACAGCAAAACAGTTTTGACTAAACAAAATGGAACAGTGCTTTGAAATGAAACTAAGTGTCAAAATGAAACACCGTCCCTTCAAAACGCAAAATGGAAGTCAAAATGAAACAGTGCTGTTTTGCACAACTGTACTAACGACACAGTAGGTCCAATAGAAGATATCACCCTAAGAAATCCTTGCGTCTTCCATCTACTTACAGAAAGCAGAGTTTAGCTTCTGGTCTTCTACTTCTGTTAAATCAGCTTCAGTATAGACCCTTAGACTTGCTGTTCACTGCTGACATTACAGGAAACAATCGCATTATCTAGAACTATGTCTAGAAGTTACAGGTATTGGTCTGCAGGGAGAGGAACAGGACTACATCCATCTATATTTTAATACTTGCATGACTATTCTTATGCCTGCAGTGACCATCTAAGCACAGATATGGACAAATTATACAGATAAAAATCTCTAAAGCTTCCAATTCTGCCTTCACAAGTTATTCCGGTGAAGCATCTGCATTTTAAATAATCAGTTTGTTCCATTTCTATCCCACTCACAAAGCATTCCCACTTAGTTCAGTGAATTTTCTGGGGGGGTTTCTTTTGGACATCCATGCTCTCAGAGGGATAGAGAAACAGTTGGATGATTATTTTGTGGCTGATTGCAGGCAGAAGCAGCACAAAGTATTTATTTAATATGGAAGCAAATTAATCCATTCCAACACCAGTATGAGAATGCTGCTTTTCTTGGGTTGAATACTGCTGTTTTTTTAGACAGAACACAGATTCAGATAACAGCTACTTGAGCATGTAAGTTAGAACTGTTAATAGCATGCAGTGTTTGGTACTAGCTTCTGGGAAGGGCTTTAAAAAGACACAACCCACAGGCAATCATTTTCAGACAAACATGAATTATAATTTCTTGCTAACTACAAGCAATTCATTTTCCGAAGAAGAGAAGTTGCATGCAGTCTACACAGCTGTCTTGCTGCATTGTATTAGGCTTCAGAAACAAGGCCTCAAAGCATCAAAAACTTAAATGCGTCAGAAAAATATTTTCTATTCTTTTTAATCAGTAAAAAACAAACAAACAAACAAACAAACACACACTCTTGCTTCTAAAATGAGTGAGCAAAATGTCTTACTTTTAGAAATGGAATATACTTCTTTCCTCTTGCTTCCTTCAGTGCTACCAGGTATAGGACTGAGAAAAAATTATGTCTTCTTATATGATCACTTTTCTCACATTCTTCCATGGAAAAAAAAGAAAGCAAATTATTTTGATTAAATTAGCTTATCTTACAGGTTTTTAGATCAATGGTTAAATTTACTTTACAGCATATATAAATATATTTTGGATTTAACCTTTGAAACCACCTGGATCAACACTGAAGAGCAAGATCTTAAAAGACTTAAGAAAGTGTGCTTTTGCTTTCAGCAAGAAGGTAATGTATTTCCCTGGTTTTTCCTATGTGCAATATTCTACCCAATTATATCAATTACTGTCTTAGTTGTCCACTCTGTAGAACATAACTGGTTTCCTTAGATTGACTCAGTCTCCTCTGAATGTTGCAGAATGTCTGAAATGCCATGACAGACTCTGATTACATATGTATATCCTTTGAAGCAGTTTGAAACTATTTTCAAATGCTGGATATAGGCAAAGCAGTATAGAGTATGTGACACCAGTGCTTTGCAAATTGCAAAATAATTTCTAAGTTCTGTTCAAGATGCCACTTGCATCAAATTCATCATGATTTAGGACTTATCCTATATCTCATCCTTAGCGCTAAGTTCTTGGCTCAACTTCTTTCCCTCCTGGCTCAGTAGTTCTTTCTTTCTCATTCACGAAAGATCAATGTAAGGCCCACTAAAGTTGAAAGGAGTTTTTTAATCGACTTAATGGGAGCAGGATGAAGCAGGTACCACTTTCCTGAAAGTCCTATTCTTTGCATCTATGGGCCTATCTATATCATGGCAGCATGTCCTAGAAAGAATGGGGCCAAGCATACCTGCTCACTACTGATGTATTTGGGTCCTGGAAGTTTTCTAGAGTTACTGGTCTGCGCTCATCTTTCACCTGCCTGCTGGAGACAAACCTATAGCAGCCTCACTGGTGAACTTCTGGTTCTGAAATGCATCAGATGACTCATGTGGGTAGGACATTCTCAACTTACCCTCTGTTTAAGTACTGTAAAAAGAAGGTTACAGCAAGGCTATAGTTTTTATACCCCTCAACCCCAAAACTAGCTGGGCTCCTCCATATGAACATAAGTTAGTATGATCACAAAAAGGTTAGCTTAAGCAACTAACAAAATCTACTTCTATATATTATATTATTTCGCAAAATAAATGTTGATGGTGTCAATTTACTAGAAATGAAATTTCATAAATGCTCTCATTAAAATAATGTTTAACAAATACATCTTTCATGTGGTTGCATTTTCAATATTTCAATTGTGCTTTAAATATTTTAGAACTGCCTGAGTTTTCCTTCGCCGAGTCTTAGTAAAATTATTTTACCAATATTCATTATTGATAAAGGTGGATAAGATTTTAAAACATGCGTTTGAACTAACACTTAGCCCATTTAAGGGTATTCAGATCTAACATCTTGGTTTACAACCGTCTTTATCATGAAAAGAATCAGAACACGTGAAATGATTAACGAGAAAAGAAAAGATGCCCTGGACTATTAAAAAAAAAGTTCCATGCCAACTGGGGATGCACTTCAGAAATAAAACTGAGATTGAGCAAATGTAGCTTCTGGTGGTCATGTTTAATGTCACCTTTAATTGACATCTAACTGATAGAAAACATAGTGATAGCAGCCTTAGAAATACCTAAGTAAGAGACAGATCAGAGGCATTAACCCAGTTCCCTGTGGACACTAGCAGCAGTATTAAGATTCTCTGGTCTGCCAACATAAGCAAGGGATTTTTTTATCCCTGTTTTGTTTTAGATGTAAAGTACAATTGAAAGACACTTCTCATATATTAGTAATGCCAACTTTTAATAATAGATGAAACGTGCCTCTAGTTTTTAATTTAAATTAGCATGTTGTGATTTTTACCTGAAGAAAAATAAGACAGGACAGGTTGTCTGTCCCCTAAAGTTAGCATTGGTTAGGAAACAAAAGGCCAGAGAAGTGTGTCCAAAGACACTTAATCTTTCCCCAGAAGCTGTACAGATTGTAGTGACACTAACTCAGTTCCCGACAAATATTCATCACTGCATATGCCAAACTAGGAAATTTGTCCATAGACCAATCCTCATGCAATGTAAAATACTGAACACTAGAGCTATGTGAAATTTTGATGGGTGTTTCATTTCAAAGCTGTTTCAATGTATTTAGAGCTCGAAACAGCAAAATCGAAACTAAATAAAAGGATTTGAAATGAAAAGAGGGCACTCAAAATGTTTTGAAAGTTTCAAAATGTTTCTCGTTTCAATGCCAGGCTTTGCTTGCAGCTAAACAGAAACTAAGGAGAGGGAGGGGGCAGAGGGGGAAACAACTGCCCTGATATTGACATCTAGCTCCTGATTCAATTCCTCAGCTCTCTGATCACTTCCCCTATCTCCCCCTGGGGGGCACAGGCCCCCGCTCTGTGTGCAGGGTTTCAGCAGGCTGCTGCTGCAGGCTGGTATCAGCAGCAGCCACTCGGTGCAGCCCACATCAAGCTCCAGAAAGACTGCAGTGCTGCCACTGACCCAGCCTGCAGCAGCAGCCTGCTGAAGCCTGGCGCACAGATCCTGGGGCCAGCACCCCTCAGAAAGAACTGGGGGAATGATCAGAGAGCTGGGGAATTAAACCTGAACATTCCCCCAGTTCCCGGTTCAATTCCCCAGCTCCTTGATCTTTCCCCCAGCTCTTTGATCACTTCCCTCAGTTCTTCTAAGCTAGGAAGAACCCAGTGCTGGCGCTGGCCCCAGCTGGCAGCAACAGTCTGCTGTCAACCCATGCACAGATCTGGGGGCCCATGCCCAGGAGGACTACAGGGCTGTGCCAGACTTCTCCCAGGGAGAGTGGGCCCCCAGATCTGTGTGCAGGATGACAGCAGGCTGCCACTGTCAGCAAGTGATACGAGGTTTGCTTTGAACAGTTTGAAGTGCAGTTTCACAAAAAAAAAACCCTTCACCTATCTCCTTGATACTTGGCAGACTTCATGCCCTCAGAAGGGGCTACCATCTCTGCAATTTTCAACCAGACCAGGCAAGAAATTACAAAGTTACAGGAATTTTCATGATTCTCCATTATAGCCTATGGGCGAAATGTTGAAACAGTGAAACAGTTTCAATGAAATGAAATGGAACAGTGCTTCAAAACAGTGAAATGAAACACTGTTCCTTTGAAATGGAAGTCAAAATGAAATGTTGCTGTTTCGCACAGCCCTACTGAACACCTAACCACTGTACAACGCAATGGGAGCCATACAATCTGGGAAGGACTGCAAACAGACATTGGTACAACAGAAATTGTAGCGTCATTACAAAAAAGGGAATTCACAAATGCATTTTAGCTTTTATTGTCTCTTCAGTTCAGGTGCATCACCGTGAAAGATGTTAGAAGATAAGCCTAACAGGTTTTTATTATTTTCCCCACAAATGTAATGAAGTGAATGCTATGCTTTCCATGTTCTGAGCTGTTTCTGCAACTGAGTTTTAAAATTCATTACATGTATTTAATTTCTTTTACACTATTTTACTTTGAAAGCCCACCAGTTGCAGGGATTGATATTATTGGCACAACAAGAAGGATGCTAGCATATTGCTGAAGCCAAGCTTTCACACATTCAGCAGTTTCTGTAACTATCAAAATTTGTTACACCCATAGAATGGCCAGCTCAAAATTCGAGATGATTATTTATGCAAATATTTGGCTACTTCAATGCTCATTGGCATCTGTAACCAATAGAGTGGACAGTTCAGGGTGATAATTATCTGTAGTGACTATTTTAGTTACCATCACTTTGTCATTATTATGGTTTTTATACAAGTTATCCATCAAATGCAAAATACACACACACACACACACACACACACACACACACACACTAAAGCAGGGGTTCTCAACCTTTTTTACTAAGTGTACTCCCAGCAGTCCCCTTTTTAATAAGTGTACCCCCTGGAGGAGGGGAGTGGCACGCAGCCAGCAAGCGGCCAGTCGGTGAGAGGTTGTGTGGTGAGCAGCTGGATGGCGAGCAGGAGCAGAGAGGGAAGGGGAGGGGAGTGGTGGCAGCACAGTGCTTGTGTGGCCTGCAGAAGGGCGCCATTGCTTTTGCCCCACCCTGGCTCTGCTCCTGTGAGGCAGTGGCACTCCATCCCCTCTTAGCCCTGTGTACCACCTGGGACCTTTCAAAGTACCCCTAGGGGCACGCGCGCCCCTGGTTGACAACCTCTGCACTAAAGAATGCAGTTTCAAACATGCAAATATCCAGAAGCAGTGAAATTAATGTTGTCCAAGTAGCCTCAATTTGGTGCTCACATGCAAGGAGGCTGGAGACAGAGCACTCAAGCAGTAACTATGGGTGTCCTTAGGGCAGTTCCACTGCTTCGTTTCCAGGTTTGGCACATGAAGAGCAGAAGCATGTGTTGGGTCACACTTCTCATTAACCATCGCAGAAGTACCATGGAAGCAGTACAGTACCCAACATATATGGACTGGAGAAGGCTCAATGTAAATGGATTTGAAGAATTTAATTGTCACATTTCAACATACCCCTATGAAGCATGTGTCAATAGAACCTCTCCAAAAAACACAAAAGAACAAAACACCCAACAGCAACAGAAAAGCCCAATGAACTTCACTTATTTGAGCATGGAAAATTTTGGCCTTAATGGTTAAAGTTTGGCACAGCTATGAGCAACTGAAAACAGATTCCTGTATGTAAAGTATATGGCAACCTAACCTCATAGGTAGCATCACTAGGCTCTCTCCCATATATATCTTCCTTTAAAATAACAACATTATTGCATTGTTGCCATCATAACGCTGCTGTTCAGCTATTACGCAACATTTAGCCTCAGCTCTCAGTAAGTACATTCAGTAAGACCTCCGAGAGGGACTTCACCAGAAAGTGAAATGTTGGCGCAGCCCCTTTTGCATCAGTGCTCTGTGGGTTGGTTTAAAGGTGGGAAAAGACCCATGGCCCTTTCCCCTCTGTGGAGTAGTTTCTGTCCTTAAAGATGCACATTACACGTAATCTTTGTACCTGCCGAAGTGCTAGCACCTGGCCCTTATCCAGTGTGAAGTGGAAGTGCTTGCAGATTTCCCTATATGTTGTTGTTAGCTAGTCAGGCCAAAGGCAGGACAGCACAGCATCTGTGGTTCAGAAAGGTCTCCAAGCCTCTAATGTGCCACCCTTCTCTGCCTTCAGTGTGGCTTCAGACTAATGGGGCTAACTACCTCTTTCTATAATCTAATGAAAAATCTCGATTCTTAACACTTATCAGGACACTGGTCTGTGGGTCCTACATGGTGGATCCTCATGACCTTAAGCTTCTTTTGGTCTGTCTCAACACTGGATTTTTCTTTTGTATCTGCATGAACCTTAACCCTAAGCCTAACACTAAATCTTAATCTAGGCCTTGGATTTAACTTGGGCACAGACTTTCTTTGTTAGCATTTCACAGGTATAGGACCTTGCAGTCCAGCTGCCTTCAGGCCCGGGCCCAGGATAATCCTAGATGTGTATTATATTCTGGGGTGTATTGTATGCAAGAAATACAGTACTTATCCAGTGTAGAACAGACCTCAACTGAGCTGTCTGCCACCAGACTGTTTGATGTCTCTCCCCATCTCTCTCACTCTCTGATAAAAAAAAAAGGTGGGGGGAGTGTTTTAGCTTCATTTTGATAAGGAATTAAAAATTCTGAGACAACCTTGATTTTTTTTTAATTCTCCCCTGCCCCCTGCAATAGAATTCTTGTTTTCTAGCCAGCTCTGCAAACTAGCCTTTAACTTGCATTCAATCCTTATGTACATGCACTTACATTATTTTAATAAAGCAAAACAAAAAACCTCCAACATTCACTAAATGACAACAAGACACAGCAAGGGGTGCACAGAATCAACATTTTATGCCTACAGGTTATCATCGAACGCTCACAAAGCAGAACACTACTGAAGTTAATGGACCTCCTTGTGAGTAAGTGGCCTCTAAAGTGCATAAAGTTTGCATGGTCTAGCCCATATTGCATAGCAGGGCTTTGGAGAGGATTGGGTCATGTCTCAACTCAGCTTGACATGCATGTTTTCTGTCAAAGTAGCAGTATGGGTCTCCTCTCCCTGCCAATTAGATGTAGTTAGCAACTCCCCTTTGGGTGCTTAAAATGAACAAAACATTACCCGCAGTTTAGTAAGCATGCCAAGTTTGCCATTTTCTGACTCACAGTAAGGTAAATTGGGCAATTTTCTGTTTCCTAAAGACTGTTTTCTTTCTTAGGAATTTAATCTCTCACTGACTAGATTGTATGCATTTGCATAAATCAGTGCCTAATGGATGCAGGCAAAAGCAACAAGCTGTCACAATAAAGGCTAAGTAAAGGAAGGAAGGGTTGTCAGCAAACTCTCCAAGGTCATGAACTCTCACTAGTCCACTCTAACTCTCCTTTATATTATAATGGATGTGTCTACATGTGCATTTACACCAGCTTAAATTGACTGTGTGGTAAGCAGGAAAGTCTAGCGTGTACACACGCAGGCATTAAAGTTCATTAATGCTATGCGTAGACTGACTTGGGACCAAGTTAGTCCCAAGTCAGTCATCACACACAGTTGTACTGTGCGGTAAGGTGTCAAACATGTGTGTTACTGCATAGTAACTAATCAGGCATTAATTTGATACCTACATGAGGCAGGTATCAAATTTATGCTAAAGTCAGCATAAGATGCCATATTTACTGCACAGGACATGTGTGCATGTGTAGACACTTGCCTGTACTGTGCAGTTGTAGCAGAAAGCCCCCTTTTCCTCTTGCCTGCATTTGCTCTCCCCTCTTTGGATATGTTACTCTTTTTCTACCTTTTCTTCCTTCCTCTCTCTTTCACTTTAAGATAAGGAATTGTGTTTTAAAATTTGTATGTGTGCATTTTGTATCTCCCCTTGTATTTTGGTATTTTTATCTATTTATGTGCCATGGCATTTGTAGCTTATATTTTATACTCCTCACCTTTCAACTTTCAACTGAATGTGTTTAGTTTCATAAGTAAATTATACATTGTAACAATATTAACAAGGGCAGGAATCAAATTGCCCTTCCCTGTATCAGGCTGGCCCCTGAAAGAGCGAGTGAATCAGTGATTGAATGTGTAACGTGATTGAATGTGTAACATAGTAGCAGGCAGCAATTAACACCTGGAAGCTGCAGATC
>NW_005841858.1:82565-96471 GCF_000455745.1 Alligator sinensis
GACCCCTGGGGCTGACAGATGCCATCCAGTAGCCACCGAGGGGTGGGGGAAGTCCCAGTAGGGTCAATGACCCCTGGATTGGGCAAACCTGAAAACTGGGGAGTCACCAAAGTCTGCCAAGGACAGATAAAAGGCAGTGAAAAGTGACCCTCAGTGGCGCCCTCTTGATCTCCAACTCGACCAGACCTGTCCAGCCAGAAGGACCAGCCAGCGACCCCCTTCTGGAGGATAAAACCACGCTGAAAGAAGCCTTGACTGGCCATCGACGGCAGACTCCAGCGCTTGTAGGATAGGTAGAATCTGTAGCTTGCTACTGTGTGTGTGTGTGTGTATGTGTGTGCATATGTGTGTGTGTGGGGACCAGCCTCAAGGTTTATGATTCAACTCATTACAGTGTTTCAATCCACCTAATAAACTAGAATTTTAAGGATCCCGAGTTGGACATTTGTAGCCAACACAGTAATGTCAGTTAATATGCAGTAAATGCACATATGTAGACGTAGCTACTGACATGCTCTGGTATGATTTACTCCTACTCATACAAGCTGAACAAGCATTGCAGAACTGGACTCTTAACCCTTTGTCATTTCCTGATTAGAGCAAAAATGTTATAACATCTTCCAGTGGTTAGCAATAAATCTCCCTTTATGATCCAACCTCAGCACCCTCAACTCCTACATTGTCTATACTGCTTGTCACATTGAAGCTTGACACCAAAAAGAAGAGCCCACCTAGTCACTCCTGTTCCACAAATGCTAAATTCCAGAAACAAAGCAACACTATTGCCTTCAAACGACCCTGATCACACATCCAGCAGTGCTCCTAGGCAATCACAGGTGTGCTTATCGATATGCACGCTGAACTATTCATTTCCAGGATTTGCACATGTGGAATGGGAGAAAGTACTTAGGGTGTGCTTGTAAGCTTCAGAAGCAGTCTATACAAGCCCCTTATGGCTCTAACCTCAGTAGATAGAGCACTATGATTCTTTAGCTTTATTTTTCAACCTTTCCCCTCTTTCTAAAAAAATTAATTACTGACTTCAAACTGTTCTACCTTGCTTCCAGGATCGGTGCCTGGAATGAAGAACTCATTCCTTAATGCAACCTAAAAAAACAACATGTAGCTAAAAGGAGGGTAGGAAATCTTTTTTCTGAAAAACGAACAACTATAGTGAAGTGCATAGTTGTTTTTTTTTTGTTGGAGGTTGCCAATGATACCTGCCTTGAGGGAACACACAATTAGCAGAGCTCAATCCAAGACACTACTTACAGACAGCAATCAAAAGGCTGAACTACAGCAGAAAGAGAATTTTTTAGCTTGCATAACTTACATCATAAGATATTATATGAATCATCTTGTTCCCTCTGACAAGCATTTACAAGGAAAACCAGTCTCTTATCAGAAAGAATGGCCTTGGGGTTTAGACACACAGGATTTAAGTCTTCTATTTGCCTAAGTCACAAATTTATGGCTCATTGAAGTTGAAGTTAAGGGCATGCTGAAGTTAAGGGCACACTTCCACTGACTGAAGTGGGAGCAGGACTGGACTGCTGCTCTGATTCCAAGTGGAAACTAAGGTATTTCAAGTGGAGTTTGCCCCACCCTCTTACCCCTTCTACCACTAAATATTATTGGCCACCTTTGAAAGTGTTTAGGCCAGCCTTTCTGCACCTCAGTATTCCAAGTGGCAGGGAAGATGTACAGAAAATGCTAGATTTTAAATCTGATGAGGGATAGGTACTAAGTGCCCTTAGATTTTAAATAAGTCTGGACACCCAGGTATTTTTAGGTATCTTTACTGGCAAAATGTAGGCAATTAAGGACTGGAGGCTGCCAAGTGGAGATCCTGAGAATTTAGATTTTGAACTAGGTGCATATAGTGGTAGCCGAGTAGGAGTCAGCTAATGACTCTTGGATAAGGACGCCATGTTTTCTGGATCCCATTTTTTGGTGCTTAAATCTCCCCTTCAGGAAGCCAAGAGCTGCATATGCATGAGATGATCAGTGTCATGCACTGTATAGGGAGACTAGGAATCTAGCTCACAGCTGCACACCTATAAGGGGCCCAAATGAAAGTTACACTGGTATCCTTAATTTTGGCATTTCCCAACTTTCAAGTGCTTAACTTATACCCAAGATAATATTTTAACCTTAGTTTACAACCAAAATAATAAATACAAAAACATGTTAAAATATTAAGTAGCACACAATGCCATTTTGGCTCCTTGCTGCTAAGTTTCTTATATGGTGTTAAAATCTATACTGTACTTCCTAGTTTAATCAGGCACTTCCAGCACTTCCTTTCCTCACACTCCTATAGCTTCATTCCTAGAATATTTCACATTTGTTTTCAGTTTTTGATATCCATTGACATGTTGCACTGTAAAAAACGATCTATTTCTGTCAGTTAAACCGTACTGACTTTCTGTGGTAGCAATTATCCCATGACACACAGAAGAGGAAATGACAACTGTTCATTATTCTTCCCCTGCTCCCTCCCTCCCCCCACCCCACCACTTTTAACAATGGCTTATATTAACCACTCAAAGTAGCCACTGTTTGAGGATAACGTGCTTTTTAAGAGGAATGTCCAGCACTCTCAAGCCTGGCAATTTTACTCAATAATAAAATGTCTTCAGTGATGAGGTATATAGATATTTATAATGTAGAGGTAAAATCTACATTTATGGACTCCTGTTGCAGCTTAATTGATGTCAATATAGTTATACAGGATGCAGAATTTTCACACAAGATTTTGAATGTTTTCAGTCAATTCTTACAGAAGAAATGATTCCTGCTTACATGTTGCTGTTCTCATAGAAATAAGAACAAAGAACAACAACTTAAAAAGATGAATCGTTTTTTAAGCAAAGCTTTTAAATTTAATTTTGAATGGGACCAAGGGGAAAAAAAGGGCGTGGGTGTGCCAATTTCATGTCTTATCATGTTTGAAAAGCAACATGCCCTGCCAAAGGGGCAATATGGTTCTGCATTGGATTGCATTTGCCAAGAACAATCTTAACACTACAAGCACGAACATATTACATTTGCAGTGGATTTAAAGCAGTTAAGACTGGGTACACTTAACCACAGCTGCAAACACCAAAAGAAATAAAACTTAATTCTACACTTGGTTATTCATATTACCACCAAGATAATTCCAGCCTGGTTTACCCACTCAACATATTCCCCATCTTGTCTCCACATTATCTTTCTACCCTAGGCAGCTTTATCTCTCTTGTGCATCATACAGAGACAGGTGGGTCTCAGATGAATTACAAATGTCTTTGGGCCATATTTCAAAACCCCACTTAAAATTTAATAACTTTTTACAACTGGTTTCAGCGGGACTACTTGTAGCGTAAGGCACTTGAAAAAGTGTGTCACCATCTGGCCCAGATGGAATAAAATATATTTAGCATCAGTCAAGGCATCAGAATCTGGCCTTCATTTGAACAGTTGTGAAATAAGATTGAACCACCCCAACACACACACTCTCTACCACAAATCATGGTAAGCATATCTATCTACCATGATGAAAACTCATTGACTTCATGTAGTTATATAAAAATATGAGAATGCCAATCATATTCATGTTCAACAAAACCATTTAAAACCTAGCCATTTTACAGTGTAGAAGGAAAATTTCCTTTAATGAGGGCAAGTACTAGAGCTCATTTCTTGGTGGTAATAACATGCTAACAGAAAAAAATAATAATTTCCTTTAGAAACTCAGAGTACTATTTTTTTTTCTTTAATAGGAGGAGGACATACTATTCATATACTTCTAAAATATATCATGATAGACATAAAGGAAAGAAAAAAGATTACTAGAAGATAAGCAAAGCAGTTCTAAAATGGTTGAGCAAGGATGCCATAGAATTACGCTTTGCTACTACAGTATTTTCAAACGCAGCTGTACAATGCTCTTGTCTACCCTGGCCCAACCCTTGGTTGGGAGTGGTACAGCAAAGCAGGAAGACAATCCCTGCTCCATGCAGACTAAATTCTGGAACTGACAGCTTTGAATGCATGCCAATAAACTCCTTGTTTCATGCATGCTAAATTGTCATATATCCATTGCTAAGGCAGCTACATGATGTGCATTTTGGCAGTATGTGCACAGTAGAAAACCCAGCAAGGTGGGGAAAAGTGCAGGTATGTCCTTAGTATCCTTAGAATTCCTGTTAACTGTAATGCTGAGCTCTAAAAGGGACAGCTATATCAGGAATGGTTACTAGCTATAGTATCGGCAGGACCTGAAAGACCGTGGATAAGAATCAGTGGATTATTCAATTGAATTCAGCTGCTATATATGAGCTTAAGGCCAGTGTCTCTCTTCCTAGCCCACCCTAAATGAATCAGTTGGAACTTACTGTGTTCTGTAGGAGGAATTGTGCATACTTGCCATAAGGCTGTCAAGTCTATATTTCTTAGTTAACTTGCAACAACAAGATTGCGTGTGTGGCACTCACACTGGCAAAATTCCCTTTCCACAACAAGCTTGGCATTCAAAAACAGAACCACTAATCACATTCCCTGTAGATTCTGAGTCACCAACAGCAACAGTAGGTATGAAATTGCTTTGGACTGAATTATACAGGCACAGGGAGTTCCATAACTTCCAATCCCTCCATGAGCAACACTTAGGGCAAGTTAGTTCTTGTTATATCTAAAACAGACACTGCTCTTTTCAAGTTTGTTCTGTTTAAGAGGAGAATGTAGGGAAGCTGGGGAGAGGTCAGTGTTCCTTAACATCACTGATTTATTCAGGATAGGATATATATTAGTTAGACACTTGCAGGGTAAACTCTCTCTCAGTGCCAACTGTTGTTTTTTGTTAATTCATTAAATTAGTTTATCTTGGCCCAGGCAAACCAGAAGTGTCCTTCTGCACATCCCACAGCTTCCAATTATTTTGCTGCAGGGGCTCTAGTCAGACCTGGCTCTGATATATATCATGTAACCCATTTCCTGAGAAAAGTCTGATCAGATTTAGAGATGCAAGAATTTTCTCAGATGAATTTTATGAAATAACAGGTCACAATAATAGAGGAAGCACAAGCAAAAACTGCCAATTAGAAATGTCTGACAAGTTTTGCACCTGCAGTGAAGATTGGATGATAAATGAACAACAGTTTTACTTCCTGGTGCATCATTTCACTGAATTCAGAAATAGTCGTTACGTTATCAAGCATAATATTCTGGACTACACAATAATTTTGTCTGTCAGGGAAAGAACAGGATGCCCAAGTCCTAGGAAAGTTTTAAATAAGCATCATGATAGGGAAGATGTTTGCTGCATGAACTGCCACTCACACTTTTTTACTATATACCAGAGCTCTTAATGGTGAAGGAGTAGAACACTTCAGAGCTTTCATTAGCACCAGGACTCTCAATTTAAAAAATAAGGGGAAAGCCCCACAAAATCTAGGGCCAAATTCCTGGCATTTTCTGTTGGTGTCAGCAAGGCCAGCAGTTACCTTAGAGCTGCAAGTAACTTCTCTATTTTTTAATGGATATACCAGAAACAAAGGGGTTATTACCACTCTCAGATAATTTGACAGTAACAGTGTTAAACTGTATGTGGACTCGTGCCAACTCACACTTCAAATTATATTGGGTTTCTCAATTAATATGTTAAAATACCATCTGCCTGGCCCTGATCTTGATTATCATTTTAAATATGCTGTTTAAACCATATTCATTACCAAACAAGGTCCAAACCACCCAACCATTTGTATCTTATTCTGGAAAGTGCATTGACATATATTTTAACTTGATAATGGCAGGGTTACTTCTGAAAAGGAAGAGCCCTCCATTCCATTTCATCTTGAGCTGTGCTTTACTCTGTAAAATGTCCTATTGATAGGACAAGAATCATTGGTAATCACAAGGCCTTATCTATACTAGAAAAAATTTGCAAATATAACTGGCAACCTTTTCTAGTGGAGCTCCCACTTAGACTGGCAAGATTGTTCATTAGCCAGTAGTGCCTATACCTATTGTTGAGAATGGGAGGGAGCCTTAATTGCTAAAGCCAAATTACGTACCTGGAAAGGAGGGCCCACAAAGTCAGGAGTCAACCCAAGGGGCTGGAATCAGGAACAATAATCAAACCCTGTGATAGAAATCAGAAGGTAAGCAGTTCCAGATTGTGGCAGGTTCTAGGTCAGGTGCTAGGAAAAGATTTTGCCAGGATCCAAAACAGGAACTGAGAGCCAAAACTCAAAATTACAAGCCAGAGCAGGAACCAGCAGACAGGCAAGGGCAAGACCCAATACAGGAACAAAGAGAAAATAATAGATGATAATCAGAAGCCAGGCACAGTCACAGGTTCATGAAGCTCAGAGCCGCCAACGTTCCTGCGGGAGAAGTGGGCTGCAGCTGACCAGACAATCAAGAACACCTGGACACATCAGGAAGCTCTAGGCAAGCCCTCAGCTACAACTCCAGTTCCACAAACTCTTGGCAGAAACACATACTTTGTCTAATAAGCGGCCTCTCTATTCAGGCTTTGGCTAGCAGGGCTAGAAGTTGGCTAGACATGTGTTTTTTTTTCACTCCCGACAGAGCCTTGTGGCAATAAAAGCATATGTAGATAGACCAGGCTTAAAACTCTATTTTCTAAATCAGACTGGCAAACTTTGTCCAATGCTGAGTATTATAAGAAGGCATATCACTTACTGTGGCACTAGCAATGCAATTGTTAGCTGTTAAGGAACATACAAGTTCCTGTACTTCAGTTTGATTGGTGAAAGTCAGCTCCAATTTTATTTATCTTTCTTTAAATAAACATCTGCCCTTATTTATGTCTAGGAGCTCCAGGAACACTATCAGAATTCAGTCCCATATATTTTCCATTACAGACTTGGATAGCAGGCCATTTTGCTGACTTTCTTAAAGCTCCTAGGTTTATTTTTTGAAGTTATGGTTGATTACTGTAAATCACCTCTTCACTTGGAGTTGTGGAACTTCATTTACGTAAGACAAGGCAATGCTCACATTTGTGTAAATCCCTAAATGCAGCCATGTCACCCTAGCTATGCTGGTATGCATTTTTCCTAGTCAAGAAATGCCCACATGAAAACGTGGAGCCACTGTGCTTGTTATGGTGGGGTTTTTTGGCCCACTGCACTACCAATAGCCATCTTTTTTGCCTCTGCTCTAGGTACAGACTAGATCTTGGCTTCAAGCATTTGTATGCATCATAGCACAACCTTTTACATTTTTTGTGGTGTCTCCTAAATTGGCAACAAGCCATGTTTTTGAGTTTGGAGTTCAAGGTAGCTCTGTATGGAATCTTGATTTACAAATTAGGGATAAAATAAGGCATAGATAAGCATACAATCAGTTAGGAATGAGACAAAACATCTTTCACAAAAAATCTTATAGAAATGACCTTCATTACTTCTGCACAGATTTGAGCACTTGTGTCTTCCTTTCTTAAGAGCAAACTGATGTTCAGGGATATTTGCTGCTTATAGATTTTTGACTTGATGGGCCATATAAGTATGGCTCACTGATCACATCTGTAGCACAGGTCAAGAATTTGGATACACTTCATAACAGCATGAGATTCACAGCTCAGCAGTCAGCTTTTGATTGGAATTCTCACTTTGATGTAGGTGTCAAGTGAGGAAATTAGGATAGCTTTAGAGACTAGTTTAGGCTTTTTTTCTAAACTGCCTAGCGTCCCTGCAACCATTAAAAAGTCTTAAACTGTTCTTTGGAAGTCACTGATGTTCACAAGAACCAATCATGTAAATTTTGCAGTGATGTTTTTTAAAAGTCCTAAACTTATTTGAAAAATTAATTATTTTGTATGACATTACCCAAGTGTAAAATGGTAATCCAGATCAGTCAGCATAGCATCTTTAGCTAATGTCATATCTGTAGGATAAACTGAAAATTACTGACCATATGCCAGCCATATCTTTTTTTAGTAGGATATATTTTCATGCCCTTAGCAATATGCAGCATCATAAAATTCTGTAATGTATAGCTGCACACTGTTCAAAAGGCATTTTAAATGCACATGAGCTACAGTAATCTCTATACCTCAATCAAAATTCTGGGAAATTAGGTGTGGCTATCTGGGAATGTGTCTTTACCTGACATGTAATTCACCCATACAAAATAAAAAAAGAAAATTATGTAATACTCCTGTCATGAAGAGAAAAGAAACAGGCATATTGAGTTTGACAGAGAAGATTGTACTGTATTAAATGTTTAATGTACTTTTAAATTGCCAAATATGATAAAGTCAAACAGGCTGGAATGATCATCCTGCTATCATAGTACAGGAATGGGAAGCAGCTGCTCTGAACTTTACTGCAGCTCTGCCACTGACTTCCCAAATGTTCTCAGTTAACTTTTTGGAACCAACTCTATTTGTACCAAGACATTAAACACAGGACTGATCAGAAAAGCTGTGTAAAAATAGTGATTTATTGATGGAAACTCATTCAATGGACTCTATAATTTAATGACATTTAATATATTTTGACAAAAATTCCCATAGAAAATTTTAAAAATGTTTCTCATTTTGAAATTTAATTTTAGATAATGTCAATATTTTATTGCAACATTTAATTTAATTTATTAAGGTTTTTAATTTTTCTATGGTTTATATAAGCTGGTGACATCCGGAGTAGTAGCACAAATAAGCACAATATAATACTAACATGCTATAATTGTCAAATAATTATTTTATTGTATTTTGAGCATGTATTGAAACATCTTACTGAATTTATTCAAATCCAAGATGAGGGATTTTCCACCTCCATCAGCATTGTGATAGCTCATTTAGCAGGGTAAGGGACATCCCTCCTCTCTTTCTGCTCCAGGTATGGTTGCTCTAGCTATGATCTGGCCTGGCTGGGAGCTGCTGGTCCTTCTCCCTGTCTGGGCTAGGCTTGTGCCAGGCAGGGCCAGGGCCATGGCTGTTGCTGACTGCCCTGGAGCCACGGCAGAAGGTAAATGGTGAGGGAGGGATTGCCTAGGGGACTGAAATTGGGGAGCAGGCATGCTGGGGGTGGGGAGGGCAAAGAGTTGGGAGACAGGCACCAAGGCACAGGCATGGAAGGCCACATGACAGTGGGGCAAAATGCAGCAGCCACGTGACAGGAAGCAGACAACAGGGCAAGCAAGGATTAGGAGTCTGGACCCTGGACCCTTCACATCTGCTTTCCTCACCACAGAAATGGGGGGGGGGGTGAAGGTGAGTGATTATACATACATTTATAATTTTCCATGTATAGAGTCAAATTGGGGTTGTCTTCAGTTTGAAGTTATCTTAGATTCGGGTAAAGATGGACTTTTCTTTTCTAGCGCAAAGCGTCTCCTGCTTTTGTTGTAATGAAACAACTTGATACTTTGGTATGTGCCCATATTATGTCTTCCCATTACTTACAGGTTTGGTATAAAATAATATAAAACCTATAAAATGATTATTTATCTTATATTATGACCCAAGATTTGGAAATTCAAGAATCAGAGTTTCCCAAAGTATTTAGTTGATTTTTTTCATGGGATATTTCAAATACAAGGGATATTTCAAACATAATGTTATAATTTTCTATGGATCAAATATTCTAAATTTTAGCCTACTATTCATATTTTTTTTAAGTTCATTGTGATCTTCCAATGAAGAGCAATATAAAAATAATTAGTTGTTAATTGGTCTTTTTTCCTTGGTAGATCTCACATTCTTTTACAAAAATAGTGAGCTTTATCATCTTCAATTATATAAAAACCTGGGAGGGGGGCTTTTCACTGTATTTTGGGGTGTGAAGCATGCAGAGTGGGAGTAGATAGGTGGAACACCTAATGTAGTGGTGCAAAGCCAATGTAAATATTAGGGCTGTGCAAAACTTTGGGTGCTGATTTGATTCAGGGTAGATCTGGCCCAATTCGGCGGCTGAATCTCCAAATCCAAATCGAATCAGGAGACCAGTTAAAAGGTCTGAATCAATTCAAAGCTCTCCAAAGCAATTTGAAAAAGATTCGGAGAGCTTCGGCGATTCGGACAGTCCCCGCTTGCTACAGCAGGGAGCTGGACCCAGACTCCATGCTGGTAAGTAGGGGACAGCGAAGGGGGGGCTGGAGGAGGGGAGGAGAAAGGGGACCCCTGCCAGGACCCATGTCACGTGAGGTCTACTGTCTGCCCGGAGGGAGGATTCAGAATGTGATGGAGATGATCCCGTCCATTATCCGGCCCACCGATTACTACCCATGGTCCTAATCCATGTGGGCACTAATGATACGGCCAGCAGCAGCCCTGATCACCTGATGAAGAACTACCAAGCTCTGGGGAGCAAGCTGAAGGAGACAGGGGCACAAGTGGTCTTCTCGTCTGTCCTTCCAGTGAGCAGATGTGGATGACACCATGAGACCCGCACCAAGGAGGTCAACTTGTGGTTTCGAAAATGGTGTCTCAAGGCGGGCTTTGGCTTTTTGGATCACGGCCCATATTTCAGGACAAGAGACATGCTCGGGTGGGATGGGCTTCACCTCTCCCCCAAAGGTAAACGTGTGTTCTCTTTCAGGTTGGCCGATCTCCTCCAGCGGGCTTTAAACTAGGCTCGTTGAGGGAAGGGGAAGATGAGGATGGAGGGAGCCATGGAACACTGAACCAAGAGACACCCACAAGAACAGCCCAGCCAAGACAGGCAATGAGCACAAGAAATGGCCAGGTAAGAGACAGAGGCCCAGATAGTCCTGGGATTAGGGGGGTGATGCATACACCTTCAGGATGCCTTAAATGCCTCTATACGAATGCTCGCCGTATGGAGAACAAGCAGGAGGAACTTGCCCTACTGCTAGCTAACACAAACCCGGACATAGTGGGGCTCATTAAAACTTGGTGGGATCCAACACATGACTGGGCAGTAAACATCAAGGGCTATAGACTGTACAGGGGGGATAGAACAGGGAGGAAAGGTGGGGGTGTGGCACTCTACGTCAAAGAGCAATACACATCCTCAACAAACAGCACTGGGTCAGAGGAGGGGCAGACTAAAGTGCTCTGGGTCCTAATACAAGGGGGTCGGGGGGAAAGGGACTTAATGGTGGGGGTCTACTACAGACCGCCCAACCAGGGGGAAGAGCTGGACTTGGAATTCTCAGGTCAGCTCACGGAGGCAGTTAATTCAAGGGACGAGGTCATCATGGGTGACCTTAACTACCTGGACATCTGCTCGGAAGAGTAGTCAGCCAGGTCTGACTGCTCACGTAGGTTCCTAGCCGAGTTACAGGACCTCTATCTAACCCAGGAGGTGCACAGTCCCACCAGGGGAAATGCCTTCTTGGATCTGGTCCTGGCCATGGGCAATGACCTGGTGAGTAGACTGCGGGTTCTTGACCACCTGGGCAATAGTGATCATTGCCTACTGGAATTCACCATCCAGCACAGGGTGTCAAAGGCCTGCAGCAAGGCAACAGCCCTAGACTTCAGGAGGGTGGATTTCAATGAGGTAAGGAGACTAGTTGGGGAGGCACTGAGGTCCCAGAGGGGAGGGGAGTTGGGAGTCCAGGAAGAGTGGTCGTTCCTTAAGGAGGCGATCCTCCAAGCACAAAAGGTGACAATCCCAATGTGGATCAAAGGGGGCAAGAGTGCTCAAAAGCCCCCATAGCTCACCAAAAGCATCCAGGAACATCTCAAAGCTAAAAAGGAGGTGTACACCCAATGGAAGCCATCACCAAGGATGCCTCCATTGCTCAAGACTGTAGGGGGCTGTTAGGAAGGCTAAGGCAGAGACGAAACTGGGACTAGCGACCTGGATCAAGGATAACAAGAAGTCCTTTTTTAAGTACATAGGGGGTAAGAAGAAGGTACGGCTAACATAGGGTCTCTGCAGGACATGCTAGGAAATCTGGTGATCACATCAGATGACATAGCTAACCTCTTTAACAATTTCTTTGCCTCCATTTTTTGAGCAGGGACTGGGGCATCCCCCCCACCGGGATCCCTGATTGACCCAGGGGAGGTGCTGCCAGGCCCAGGGTCAGTAAAGACCTAGTCAGGGAACTTCTGGTGGGACTAGACATGTTCAAATCAGCAGGTCCTGACGATCTCCACCCCAGAGTGCTGAGGAAATTAGCAGAGGTCATTGCAGGAACCCTGGCTCAGCTTTACAAGCACTCATGGTGCTCTGGTGAGGTGCTGGAGGACTGGAAAAGGGCCAATGTGGGCCCCATTTTCAAAAAAGGGAGGAAGGAGGACCCAGGAAACTATAAGCCTGTTAGTCTTACCTTGGTCCTGGGGAAGCTCTTTGAGAAAATTATCCAGGAGCACATCTGGGAGGGACCAGCAGGGGAGATTATGTTTATGCAACCAACATGGGTTCATTCGAGGCAGGTCCTGTCAGACCAACCTGGTGGCCTTCTATGACCAGGTCACAAAAACCCTTGGATGCAGGTGTCACTATGGACATAGTCTTTCTGGACTTTAGGAAGGCCTTCGACACTGTCTCTCACCCCATTCTCATCATAAAATTAGGCAACTGTGGTGTTGATGCCTACACAGTCAGATAGGTCACAAATTGCCTGGAGGGCTGCACCCAGAGAGTGGTGGTGGATGGGTCATTTTTGACCTGGAGGGATGTGGGCAGTGGAGTCCCCCAGGGCTCAGTCCTCGGGCCTGCACTGTTCAACATCTTCGACTTAGACGAGGGGGTGAAAAGCACCTTGTTCAAATTTGTGGATGACACTAAGATATGGGGAGAAGTGGTCACGCTGGAGGAGAGGGCCAGGCTGCAACTAAATCTGGACAGGTTACAGGGGTGGGCGGATGAGAACAGGATGGGTTTCAATACTGACAATTGCAAGGTATTGCATCTGGGGAGGAAGAACCAGCAACATACCTACAGGCTGGGGAACTCCCTTCTCATCAGCAAAGAAGCAGAGAAGGATCTTGGAGTCATTATTGATTCCAAAATGAACATGGGCCACCAGTGTGGGAATGTGGTGAGGAAGGCTAAACGCACCTTGTCATGCATCCACAGATGCATCATGAGCAGGTCCAAGGAGGTGATTCTCCCCGTCTATGCGACGCTGGTCAGGCTGCAGTTGGAGTACTGTGTCCAGTTCTGGGTGCTGGATTTCAGGAGGGATGTGGCCAGCATCGAGAGGGTCCAGAGGAGGACCACTCACATGATCAGGGAGCAGCAAGGCAAGCCCTATGAGCAGAGGCTGTGGGACCTGAACCTGTTCAGCCTCCACAAGAGAAAGCTGAGAGGGGATCTGGTGGCCATCTACAAACTGGCCAAGGGTTCCAGCAGGCAATGGGAGAATCCCTGTTCCCACAATCACTACTGGGAGCAACAAGGAATAATGGCCATAAGTTGAGTGAGAGTAGATTCAGGCTAGATATTAGGAGGCACTACTTCACAGTCAGGGCAGCTAGGATCTGGAACCAGCTTTTGAGGGAAGTGGTGCTCGCTCCTACCCTGGGGGTCTTCAAAAGGAGGCTAGCTGGGGCTGTTTGACCCCAGCATTCTTTCCTGGCCATGGCAGGGGGTTGGATTGATGATCTGCTTAGGTCCCTTCCGACCCTACCAACTATGAAATTATGAAACTATGACCCATCCCCTGCCTGCTCCTCCAGCCCCCCTGAGCACCCCCTGGCCCCTGCCCACTGTCTCAATCCCCCACAGGGCTGCCCCACCCTGCCAGCCCTAGCTCCGGGTGCTTTAAAAAAAGCCCCCATTCACCAGCTGCTGCCAGGTGTGTGTGTGGGGGGGATCCCCATAGCTCCCACTGTCCCCCACTGCATGGGGGACTCTTAGAAGCCCCTTGACCCCCACCCACTGTCCCAGCCCCACCCATGGCTGCCCCACCTGCCCCAGCTACTGGCCCTTTAAAAAAACAACAACTCACCAACTGCTGCAGCAGCCTTCGG